>NC_092363.1:21621299-21777632 GCF_030848805.1 Temnothorax longispinosus | reverse complement strand
TGCATGTTTTGAATGTTAATTATTTAAAATTTCACGCGATAAATTAATTTGAATTAAATTAAGTCTTCTACTATTTTTAATTTTTGTCGCAGATTATTAATTAATATTGCTTTTAGGTATATATTTAGTAATTGATCTTGAGTAAAGAAATGGAATAGTTTGAGAAATGAAAACTTACGAATAAGGATTTATTTATATACTATCTTTACACACTATATAATTTGAACATTGATTAGTATATATTATGAAATATATATATAAGAAATCTTAATGCGTCATTACATGCATAAAGTTAATAAAATTTGAAATTCGCATTATTTATTGCAAAATGCAGAATTTTTATTTACGCATAGAAGAGTATAACGCTTGTACTTCTATGCGTTTGTGAGTGCAACATCAAAGGTCTCAGTTTAGGATTGCTGTAAAGCCTTTAATCGAAGTCCAACAGGTTATCGCGAATAGAGATTCTCAGCAATTACGGACCGATACTCGCAACTCCTGCACGTAATTGTGTCTGACACTTGATACACTCGCGCTACTTACTACCGAAGTTTCGACGTCGTTTAGTGCAGTGTGTTGCTGTCGCATAAAACTACAAACAAGTGTTGATACACACAGCAATCAAAATAAACAATCATTAATAAGCATAAACAATTTAATATTATTATTTATTAACAATCTGTTTATTTTAATGCACATTTTATTTAAAAATGTATTTATTTAGCTTATTTTTTTACTTACATAATAACAATTATACATAAAAAAGAATTTACCAAAGAGGATATTATTTGAAATTTTACGAAATATTAGCTTTGTCTTTTCATATTGCGTTCAAGTATATTTCATAGAATTTTGATTGCCTGCCATTTTAGTCATTCCAATATTATGGCTGTTAGCTGTCGAAACATTCGATATATCAATCAGCATTGCAATCAATTTGACTAAACAAACACCCATTTTAACGGGTGCTATTTTGACGAAAACGACTGAAATTGAAATCGATAAATCTTTGATAACTTAGTGCTTGTCAACTGCATGTATATATTTTGACAACTAGGAATTTGTGCATGAGTGAAATGAGAAGGAAATTAATCAGATTTAATAAAAAGTTCAATTTATTATTTTACAAATTTATTATTTTATCAGCATCATTAGGCAGACACTTTTACAAAATATTTTAGGAGCGTTGACTTTGTCAGATTGCACGAACATTTATTATATTTTGCTAATATATACATCGAAGCTTTTAGTATTATTTATTGTCACCGCGTTACACTGATATCGATCGCTCTTATACAGGACGCTCATTAAATATCAGACTTTAGCAGCAAAATCATCTTTCTGATCTAATTCGGAACGGACTCTTTCTTCGTCGAGCGCTTATCGAGCGCTCGTTACGGAGATAATGCGATATTAAAAACCGGGTCTTACGAGACACCCTGTACACGCCGAGCCTCCAATGCGCTCATAACATGGCCGATATTACGAAGCTCCTCGCGCAGCAGCAAAACTAACGAGTTATCGTGGCAATTTGCCTACATTATTCAAAATGAAATTGCAAGGTGTCGTAAAACCGCGGGAAGAATTTTATTTTTGTGGCCAGATATCCCCGTTGATATCCTATTGAAAAAGACAAATTACGATAAAAACATCTCCATATATTACATGCATTTTACGTGAATTCAAAATTAATATTATACATCTCTTACATCTCCGTTTTCAATATTCCCGCATCTTGAAGACGTCATGGATATTCCCAAGTTTACCTTGTCCATCCCACGCATTTCTCGAAGACAAACAAGCAGTGGCAAAATATGACGTACCGGGCGGACCACAAGGTTCAACGCAACTCGGATGAAAAATTGCTCTTCGTCGTCATAAATCATCAAGACGTCAAAGCTTAACTTGTTATGGAAACACAGATCAGGTGCTCTGCTCAGTAGGGCATTTTCATGCCTCACCAGTATTATTAAATATGGATAAGAGCTATAATGATGTCAACGTAAAATGCGATAGAAATATATATATATGGTTTAACAAATTGCAAAGCATTTTTAATTCTGTCGACTCTTGTAGCACATCATCGTGGTAATTTAAAAAAACGACCACAAATGAAATTAAAGAGAAACTAACAATAAGTAAATAAGTGAAAACCAGTTACATTTCTCGCGTTTTATAATATATGTCTGCACATTGCAGAGATGTGATTCCGCGAGATAGCGAGCAATTTTTTGCTAACAGAAGCTGCCTTTTTTCAAAGAGGATTGGAATTAAATATGCTAGTACCAGGTTGTATTAACGAGCTTTGAGACGCTATTAACTTGATAAAAAGGTCTCGTAATAAAATGGGAAAAGTTGCGGCCGAGATAAAGTTTTGAACTATCAAAGTAAAGTTGTTCTCGGGAACTTTCTGGAAACGTGGATGATCTTACAAATTAGCGCACTAACGCGAGGGTTATTTTTAACGAGTTTAGAAAAATCTTTGACTTTCCATTTACGCCTGCTTCGTAATTTGTTCCAATTTAATATTTATATTGTGCATTTTTTGAATAACAGGGAAAAGAATTTTGAAGTTAAAATTATATCAGTGACAATAAAATATAATGCTATCTTAATTGCAATTTTTTGTTGGACAAATGTATTATAATGTTTTATTTGTATAGCTAGTTGTGTAGAATGTTACATGAATTTTTGTGCTTGATGAAAACTGTGATAATTTTATCAGTAAATGTGGATTGCACATGTGAAGTGTATACTAATATTTTGTCTATGATTATATCGAGGCTGACAATACAAAAACCAAAAAATATATTTTATCAAAGATATTCTATTCTTTTTATTGAAATATTATTTCTGTAGGAAAGAAACAATTATACCACCTAATTCGCTGTACTTGAACGAATTTTCAGGGAATAACTTCTTTTTTATTTTTCTCTCGTTTTATAATTCCGATATTTTATTTTACGAGTATAGATTATGAGGATGATTGATCTGTGGATTAACTTGCTAGTAGAAATTATTTTGATTTATTTTCACATTAAATCATGCATTGGCAAAGAGAGTAAGATTAATTTAGAAAATTCGATTTGAGAAGAAATCCTCGAGGAGAAGATATCTTTACATGTGTTTCTTAAAAATATTCATATAACTTCTTGCAAATAGAAACAGTAATTTTTTTAATGATTAATTTGAGACATTTAGAACAAGATAAAAATTGTTGCCGAGATATTTCGGAAAAGTATGATGGAAACACGTTAAGGCACTTACTAAAGCAAATCGGAGAATATAATGAAATGTTACTTGGAACTCTTAAATGTGGATTGTATTATAGCTTTTGAATGGTGTATCACTTGAAGCGGGCAAATAACGAAAGTCAGAATTATCCGCAGGGGCAGGAGCATCATGATAGAAAGTTCTACAATTAAGAGTTATAATTAAAGAGCTGAGTTTGTAACTCTCATGCACTCGCAGAAATCAACTGCACGAAATATTTTGGAGAGGGCTTCATATCTCACTGCCGCGTTTACTTTAATTGCTGTGACATTTGCGCGTTATAAATTCGAATCGAACTATATTGAGTAATTATCGGTAGATCGATTATCGGTTTAACTACGGTAGTTGAAAGCTGTGAGCATTTTCTTACCAAGGGAATACTTGCCTCGCGATAAATGAGTCATTCAAGAATAAAGTTACATGCCGCGTGCGCTGAAAATTTAAGAATAATAGAAATCGTAATTGTAAAGGTATTTTAATTAAAACAAAATTCAACACCAAAAAATCGATAAATGTATCTAATTAATTGTTAAAACAATAAGCGTTCTATTAAACAATATTATTTCTCTCAAAATCATTGTAGTAGCATTTAACTGTGATTTCATTTTAAGTATTTAAATTCATTTTGTAAGAAAATAGAGCTTTTTACTCAAATGAGACGGTACATATACCCACCTAAATTGCACAAACGATCCAGTTTCCCGGGCTTTTCCTCCTCTGTCCTATTTGATGAAATTAACGGAAGGGCAGAGAAAGGAGGCAAAAGGCAGAAAGGTCGAAGGGACGCCCTACGTATTTTTATTACTGTCGGACCCGCATTAACGCACCCCCTGTTAGTATTACGGGTTGCAACACCACACCCCAACATTTGTCCCAATCCGAATTTGTACCGTGACGTATTATAACGAGTGGTATAAGAATAATGGAGGTACGTTCCGAATGGAAGCGAGCATTCTCGATAAAGATGAAACATGGTTGACTTTTATTTCTGTACACCACCCATGACAAACGCGTGGCGATTGCTGCACGTGTGTGCACGCTTTTTGAAATATTTTGAAATATTACGACTAATTTTTGCTCAATTTAATATGAACATAATGCGACGCAGCGTAATAACGTGATACGGATGTAATGCAGAACTTGACAATGTCAGTTAATTGCGTAATGACAATAAAGATTTTTAATTTCCCTATAACGAACAGCGAACAATTAATTTAATTCGTAAATATTGCACTGAATCTACTCTCTCATATCTGCAAAATGCAAAATAAAATGAAAATGCGTCAACGAATCGATATGTTTACAGTCGCATTATTCGTTCGTACACCGCGTGCGGCTTCCCTCGACATGTAAAGTGCATCGGACTATTCACATATGCTATTCAAACAAAATCTTTGATATTAAATTATTGATTGCGTAAATATCAGTAACGTTTTACATATTAATGCCAGCGAGACTTAAAGATAAATAATTGGCAACTCGGAGAAACCAATATGGGTCATATATTTAATATAGATGAGGACAGTTTGACGCGATCTCCTGCGGATAATGCGGCTTCTGCGGTGCGTCGCTTGCGTTGCGCCGGCAGCACAAAATTCCGACGTGGCGTTATTACTTTCGGGTACGCTTCGTAATATAGCGCCGTGACTACGCGCGAAATGGGAGTCCCATGTCAAAGTTTGTTTGAGTTGGAATCTCGTGAAATTTCGTGGACCAAAATTAACGGATCCTGGCGGTATCATTTCGTGAAGGGCCAGTCCGCAGTTTCGCCAACGGGAACTTCCACGTTGCGCTTTTTGATGCCGCTATCAACACGACAAATTCATTATTACACATTAAATCCTTTAATATAGATATGGTATATACTGTATTTAGATTTTTTAAATCTAAATTTTCTTAGTCTATATATATCTGCGATAATATTTTACGACAAATTATCTCGCATGATACAAAATATCAACACAAAAAATGGTTATTGTATATCTGGAATAGGTATACGAAATGTTGTATTTTTTAGACGTTTAACGATAAAAATTAAGACAATCCAAAACATCGCTGATAAAAAGTAAACACATGTGTACGGCTATTATTTTGATTAATTAAAAACTTTAAAATTAATTGTCTTGATTACAACTGGAAAATTTTTTTACTTTTTGATGTTTATATTACATTTTAAACTAATTTCAACTTTAATAAAATCGATTCCATCCACAGAAATTTTGTGGCTATCGAATAGCAAGCAGATCGTTTTATTTAACAAATGAACTAACAATCTAATTATCTCGATTAAATCAACAAACCTGATTCGCATCGACAATTCACGGCGGCACGCGTGGCATTTTCAATTCGCCGAAAGATACGATTATCACCTACGTTTGTTCCGAATTCACGGTTTTACTTTAAAGTTTTATTTTAAAACGTTATACACGCGTATATTTTCTTTGTCTACTCACGATAACTATTCATGCATGGATTGCATTATTGCACGCTTATCAATGCCCAGGTAATGCGACCAAACGCAAAGATTGGTTCGATTTGTCTATGCATATATGCACCGTCGTCGTTATGGAAATGAATCGCGACTAATCACGACCATTGCCAATGGTTGTGACGTCGACGACTGTTAATCAGTCAAACGCGAGCATAAGCAACTTGCGCGGGACGCTAATGAGAACGTAATAACTTGCAGGCAAATCCCGAAATTATCTATTCCATAAATTGTCGCACGGGTTCTTGCCATATTGCCGCTGATTACTTAACGTGAACGTAACTGCGTAATTGCTTGGCATTATTTGGGAAACAGTCTATCCGAAAAGCACAATTATATTTATTTTTCCAAATGATGTTACTTTATTCCAATTCACGTGCGAAAAACAGATTTATTCAAATTTTATTATGTTTTTAAGCAAAATATTATATTATGAATCACACACACAAATCGCAAACAACACTAAAAATTTTGTTTACGGGCGAAGTAAAAGTTTCTGATTTGAGTTAAATCGCAAACAAGTCTGTTTGTGTTTTGCAATATGAATAATTAATATTGCAATTTCTCATTTAAAATACATAATCTTGTATAATATGTAGTTACGTGTGATGGTGACATAAACTTTATTTAGTATTTTATTGTAGGATATGTGAATTATATTTAATATGTTATTACTACCTTACTTTATTGAAGATACTTAATTAAAGCTTATTGCAGAGTAAATACGCGTTGATAAAAAAACTTCTTAACAGCGCGAAAGTATTGTATATCAATAATATCATAGTGAAAAATATAACAGAGAATATGAAAACAAGAGTTATTGTTTTGCCATATTTCGCACATTCAATGGACAAATAGATGAATAAATACAATATTATGAAATACGCGAAATATTCCGGCATCCTCTATCCAAGCGCAACACGAATAAAACCGGCAAGAGTCTCTTTTGCTCGCATAAATATTCAAAGCAGGATAATGTTTGCTCGAGCACGTTTAATGTAAAGTACAAGTAAACACGCAAGTTTTGTGAAACAATATTCGTCAGTGTCGTTATCGTTGCGAGGCAGAACTCCTTTTAAAGAAATGTAAAAGTGAAGGGAGGAAGAGATAAAGAGATGTCGGCGCATTTAAAGCAGACGCATTTTAAGAAGACGTTTATCTTAGGGATCGAAGTGCAGAGTGCTCCGGCTTTTACAGTCATTAAGAAGGCCTTGTTGAATATTTAATGAGTATACATTACTCGGCGCTGCGTCACACCATCGAGTTTTAAGTGATGCACCAGCGAATGCACGCCGGAAACTGTAAAATTAAAATGCAGGAAACATGTTGATGCGTTTAATTAAAATTTCTTATTTTTGTGTTGCGAACAAGCTCTGCAAATTAATTTTTGCCAAAAGTACGTTTTAGCAATCCAGTAATAATAAATAAAACTTTTTCACATGAGAAAAAAATTAAGGGGGAAATTAAAGTTGCGATAACTTTTGATAGTGGCAAAATAAATCATTTTATTAAACTAACAAGAAATAAGTTATCGTGATCCTGTCAATATATTTTGTAATTAAACAGAATATTTAAAATTTAAATTGTCATATTTATATAATAGGATAGCTAAAATTTGCAGAAGTATTAATAATTCTCTAAAATTTAATTAAATATTCTAAAATATCATATTATTACTCGATGTATTATTTGCCAAACTAACCGAGTTTCTATCTGTTTTTATGTTGCAGGTGAGTTTCGAAGCTTATTGGTCATGTGAAGAATACTCATTGCGACTGACCCGAGTCTTCAGAAAGTAAGTGAGGTAAAAAGGCGAGCATGGTATCTGGCAGCCAAGCTTGGCTCTTACGTTGCAAGTGTTCAACTTATGTAGCTAAAGTTTACAGACGAAACTTTTGCAACGATCGAATCTCTAGTGAAGAAACGAGACTGTTAGAGAAGTAGAATAATTTATTTAATTCTATTGGAGCCTCCCGTGCAGCGGTCCTCCGTAAGCACCGCCCTAATATTTAATAAATATTAACACAGTATATCGGGAAGAGAGAGAGAGAGAGAGAGAGAACTAAAAAAAATATTTTATAAAAATGACAATTAATAAAAATAATTACATTATTTATGAAACTTATATTTATTATATAAAATATATAATAATTGTTATATTTAATATATAATAAAAAAACAAAAAAAAATAATTTTTTATATACTTTATATTAAAGAAAATCTTGGTTTTGCCACTCAGAATTGGATTTTAACATGAAAACATATTTCCGTTTTAGTTAAATTGGGCTTTGTGTAATACCACCAGTTCAGCGTACGTGCTTAAAATTATGAATTGTAACTTGCCATCCGAAATACAAACCATATCAAGTATAACTAAACGCTTATCAGAAATACGTGTGTCGCATTTGAACTCTATTTCACGCGATTTAAAAACTTAAAAAAAGCGTGATTATTGATGCAGAACAGGAAAGATATTGTTTTATTTAAAAAAAAATAAAGATAATTTTTATTTCTTACATTACCAAAATTCTCCTTTCTATATAAAAATTGTTTACGAAACTCCTCATGAAGGATTATCGTTGTGAGAGTATTGCTAAATGGACCGAATAAAAGAAGATACGACAGTGAAAAAGCTAAAGCGATCTAGAAAGTCGAAGTTACCGGAAGCGCACTTTCGCATCCGATCGTTTTACATAAAGTTTCCGCTCTCCGTTCGAGAGTAGATATTGCACGATGCATGCACATTTGCTCAGCGCCATTTATATGAAATTGTATTAAGCCTTGCCATATGGTGGCATTGGAAATAAATGGCCGTGGTCGTTTTCGGGGGTTAAAATGAAGCTGAGTCTAGTGAGGGTAGTTATTTTGACTTGCTATTAGAAATTCTGGTTCTTTTTCCTCTTCAGATACTTTGCAAATATAAAGTTTATTTTAACTAAATGCGATATTTCCATAATATACTTTAAAGAGAGAGAGGGAGATAGAAAGAGAAAGATATTATAGAAAATTATGCAAATTTAAAATTCTTTTATTTTAATATGTGAATGATCTGCATTCTTGAAATCTAGCATATATGTACATATATGAAAACTTTTAACTTTAATAGAATTCAGAACTATCGGTAATTATATAGACTTTTTTTTCGGGAAAAGTAACTGTTGAATGAATCCGTGGATAGGAGCGAGATTTTAGGGTTATTCTTTTTAAGTAGATTACTCAAAACGGACTGTACTTTGTCAAAGTTACAGACATTAAGAAATCATGCGTTTAACGATGGCTTAGCGATGACATTTTCAAAGCGTAGATTACTGGCTTGTGTAGCATCACAATGAGAATAAATGCCGATGGGCGAACGAGCAATATCACGGAGAAGGGGCGACGATTGCCACCCCTCGCGCGCATACATCCTCGCCCTCGTAAATTCTAGGCCGGTTTTACGGCCGCATTTACGGCGTTCGGCGAACAAAGAGCCGACGGTGACGACGACAACGTCGGCGACGTCGGTTCACAGCGGGAGCTGTGCACTGCGCTTTGCGCGGCTCCATAAAGCATTGTCAGCGGCAAGATCCCGGTCTTGACTAAAGTGAATATGTCGCTGACAAGGACGTACGGTCGTGTTATAGTCGGAGAAGGCGACGAGAAGCGGGATCCACATGCTAGTCACGATCCGCGTAGTTCGCTCGATTTTTCATCGCAGGGCTGCCACTTGAATTATTGTTGCTTACTCGACGCATCTCTCCGTCCGCGTCGCACGTCGGTTTGTTTACATCTACGTAGACGCAAATTAAAAGCTGAGTAATTAATTCAGATTAGCTTGAAGAAGTGTAGCATAAGAAGCGACGTAATGCGAGATCCCTTCGCGTGTTCTTAATAAAACATCCTTTTATAGCCTTCCGTGGCTTTCAATCGCGCTTTTGATTTCACGCGTTTCTTTTATTCATGATCCGCGTATCAACAGCGCGTGTTTTGTTATTCCGCGAGAGGAGCGTCGAGTTCTTTCTAAATTTTCGATAAGTTGTATCGGGCTCGTGCAGTTTCGGTGGGATTTCAATGCTGTACACGCGGTTGCATTTTTCATGCATTCCGGGCTCATGCGGGTGCGGGACCCGTCCGTCGTGTCTGGTTTTTGCGCGCTGTCTGCCACGTGAAAGTGTCCGGGACGATGTCTTTCTATATACGAGGAAGGGGGGGGGGGTGACACTTTAGATAAAACGACCGCCGTATAGTAAAGGGAGACGTATGCCTTGCGTCTCGTCTCGCAGATAACAAGGCCCGTGTCAAACTCGCCCCTTTTTTCTCGATTCCATTTACGTTCAAAGCGGACGATGAACCCTGTCTCTCTGTCGCGGCCGAAACTTTATTCAAATTACTGTTTTACGTTAGATTTCAGTCTAATATCGTAAGCAGTTTATACATTGGAGATAATCGAACTTTTAGTTAGTCAACATATACTTTTTGACGATTATCTAACGTGCAAGTACTCATTGATGCCGTTACAGTAAGAGTTAATTTTTCAGTTAGGTTCAACTTTAGACATTCAGACTCAGAGAATCAGACATTATTTCACCGGAAGTTTAATTTCAAGCTTAGTCACCAAACTTCTTAACTTTGAAACAAAGTCTCTTTCGGAGAACATTCTATATATCAAAATTATAAACAGACGGATCTATTCTTTACGGAAATTATGTTAGTTTACTCACAAGAAATTACGAAGGCGTATAGTGTAGCATTTATGTACGCGCATGCATTTGAGCACATGTGAAACTTAGCAAAATATTAATACGATACGCTTTGGATTATAGCGTTGCATCATATATCCGAAGTATGTCGAAACAAATTTTTGCCTAATTCAATGATTGAACATGTCTTTTTTATACGTAATTCAATGTTTCTCCACGTTGTATTTTATGTACGCTTATCTCTCCGGTGTGTAAATTGCTTACAATAGGTATTATCAAAGTGTACATAAGTATTAAACATCCATTACGGTACCAATACGAATTATAATTACGATAATATTATGCGGAGAATATCTACTGCCCGTTAAAAGCGAAAGGATTAAAGGACTAATCCTATATAGCCGGCCGGCATGACTAATATCCGCGAATTCGACTCGCGTCGGTACAATTATCGCATCGATAATCTGGATAATTGCGTATCAATAATCTGGACTGTTGCGCATGTCGCTGCAAACGCGTGTTCCGTTTTAATGCGGTTAACGATTGTTTTAACACAAGCGCAGCAATATCGCGCTACCTGCATGCGCTGCCCGAGCGACTACTATAATATCTACGAAATCGCTTACCTTGCGCACGGTAAATTCAGTTTCGCGCACCGCTCGAGCAGTTGTGTAGTTGATTCGCTCGACATATTTCCAAAAAGGAGAAAAAAAATCGCAGAAAAAGAGGGAACTAACCAATCGATTTGTTGCTACCATTCGCGCGAATGGAAGTCCCGTTTCATTCAATCGGTACTGCATATACGAACCGAATCCGAAATGGAACGTCGACAGGGATGAAATCTGATTCTACGTGAACGATACTTTTGCGGAGTTCGAGTAAATGACGCGCGACGAATGCCTAGATAATCTCGTTCTAGGGAGATTTTAGATCGATCCGATTTATGCGCCAATCTCTCATTGAAAGGACATAGCACGGCTCTTGGGACATTCAGTATAATAATTTTAAGTTCCGATCCGCCGCGTGTAACTGCTATATGAATCTAGAATTTGCAATTTAAATGCGTGTATTCCACTGCACCTCGCACCACCGTTCACCATAAATCATATCGTCATTTACTGTTGCAGCCATATAACTGGATGTTACCGTTTATCTTGATCAGATTAATTTCTTTGCATTTCTTATAACGTTTAAAGCGAGATTTTTCAAATATTATGACTACAGAATATTTAAATGATAATTACTGGTTTTTATACGAATAAAAAAGAGAGAAAGAGATTTTATATTACAATAAGTAGGTAGATCTTTATATATTTTAATTTTATTTCTTTCTTAATTTATTCCTTTATTTTTTATTATTTTGTTTTTTCTCTGAATTGTCTATCATTATATCACTTATTTCATGATATAATATAAATAGTTTAACGTTCGTAATTCAATATAAAATGTAAAATTTCTAAGTATACTGGTATAGTTAGAAAGTATACAAGTAGCACAAGAGTGTGAAACAATCTTTCTGCTTCTTATCTTATTCATCTTCTCTCATTTTCTCGATCTCTTTCAACTTTCGTGCCTGCTTGTCTCACCTTCGACGACCGCACCGCAGCCCTTATCAGCTCTTCCACAGCGCGGTTGAGAAGAACGATAACCGAGATCGACTTTTTAATTACCTATCTCCGTGTTCCAGTTTCGTACTTTCGCGAAGTTTTCTATCTCAGCGCAGCCGAGAACGTCGTCGGGTTCTCATTGTCACTAACAATAAATCTCACGGTTGTGACGGCATAGAAATTTTCGGACAAACCTCAAACTCTCATTATCCCATCTCTCTTATCCTGATTCGCGAGTTCGATGAGGTCACTGCAGAAACGATTGCATATTTGATAAATTAAAGTGTTAAATAATGATACACTCTTTGCTTAATAATTTACATGATGACGCGAAACGTATAAAGCGTGAATTGTTTTTTTTTTAAATCATATATGTCGTAAAATTATGACAAAGTTATTACTTTATTACTTTTTTTATATTTTATACTTTTGCAGTGAAAAAAATAATATATTATTTTATTATAAATAAAAAAAATAAAAAGTTAAAATAATATTATATATTTTATTTATAAATATAAAAATCGGCAAATTTAATCTTACTATTACCATTTTTATTATTAAAATGTGAGTAATGAAGACCGAAATAAAGAAAAATAACAAATAGCGAGAATTAGTAAGTTCGTTAATTTATGTGCATCGAAACCTATCTAATTACGATAATTGCGATTTATCACGGCGTACGAGCGATAATATCGGATGTCATCAGTCCCTGGAAAATGCATTTCCATTAATCGATGAAAAAGATCGATTCCCGTGATGATAATCGCACTTGATACCATCACTTTACTGAATAAATGATAGATTATTCATAAGTGCGAGAATTTAACATTATTGAAGTATTTTCTTGGATCGATGCATTCATCACGCGGTATTTTATTTATTCGTTATTTTATTTACACATGAAATCCCTGCTATTTCGCGATTATTTATTTAAAGGAAAAAATAATGCAGACGTTTTACATTATCTTGATGCAAAATTAATTCTAATGAAACAATATCTTTACTTTTAAATTATATCGTTAAAATTTTAATATAATAATATTTAAAATAATCCAGATATTATCATGATTATTCAAAGATAAATTTTTTAATTCAGCAGTAGATTGTATTATTTTAGAAAAAAGAATATATATATACATATATGTATATATATATATATATTTATTGATCCATCTAACTACATCAGTGAAGGTATTGTGTAGCGCATTCACGAAAATGCAGGAAGAATCTTGCATACTGCGGAAATGATATGCGGATGCTACTTTTTTCCATCTGTGGTATTCTCTGATGTTATGAGAAATAGCAACCACACGGTAATCGATTTTATATTAGTGCTGCGCATCGCGTTTTAGATCCTAACGACCACCGCGCTTTTCTGTACACGATTTACATAATTTCTGAAATATATTTGTTTTCGTGCGGAACAAACACACGCGGAAATGTACAAATTGTAGAGACATGCTGACTTTTGGTCTTTGTCTAAACTAAAGAAATGCATTAGTACCATAGACGTATACAATTAGCACCAATATATACAATTATATATCATATAATTATTATACTATTGCATAGCCAAGTTATCACGCAACTGAGCAACTTATATATAAATATTGTGCAATTTTGACGAAATTTTTGTATAATTTTTTCTTATTTATTATTAACTTGTACTTGTATACCAACAACTTACTTTTATATAATACTAGCTTTTCGGCCCGCGCTTCGCGCGGGCCTCAAAGCTATTCCCCCGCCAATCAGCTTTTCGGCCCGCGCTTCGCGCGGGCCTCAAAGCTAATCCCCCCGCTGACTCACTATATTATTAGCTCTCATACAATTTTTATTTGTTTAATTTATAAAACTTCTTTGTATACGATATTTTTTGTATAATGTGATATTTTTTGTGTTCATGGATTAAACATTTAAGCTTACAATTAAAAATTATTTATATATAGATCTATTTATAGATATATATCTATTTGTATATTAATTATATATTATATAAGATATAATTCAAAAAATATAAAAATATCTATGTATCTTATATATAAACAATTTTTAATTTAAATCTGATTTAAAGCGCGGCATCAAAATCTATTCTCCTCTCCCTAAACTCACCCATTAATTACCGTTTTCCAAAAAGATCGATAACGATAAATTAACCACATTATAGCAATCCCCGGAAAATTCTCTCCTTATTTCATATACAATTCTTTCAGATTCGGTCCATTAATATTTTGCGGACAGACAGACAAACAGTTTGGTTTTACATTATTATATTAAAATGGTGGACTTCCACACCACCCTTGAGGTTCCACCTATTGGCGCGTTAGGTTTTTTTATAGTAGACCTTCGCCTTAAGCCCTATTATACTACTTCTCATATTATCACCAACTCGCATAAACCACCATAAGTAAATGGTTGAGACATGTGAGCGAGATATTCAGCAGAGCTGGTATAATTGTCCCCCTTGCTGTCGTGAGACATAATGGAAAATTCCTCCCAATTATCCACCACATGTTTCACGATTAGTTCACGCACATCGCTAGCCATTAACTGATTGTAATACATAAGATATGAGAGAGATCGGAACAGGCAAGCTCCATCCCCTGTGATCGGGACAATAGTGTGAGGCACCATCTCTCCATTAACATTTAAAAACTCATATGCCATACCGACTTAAAAAATAATAAACTGTATTAGATTTTAATAAAAAAATCCTTAAAGCCGTTTTGCATCCTCTTCCAATTTCCATAAAAAATAATAAAATAAGCAGTATTTAATGCGTTTTACTGCTTTAAATAGATCAAATAACAGTTTATAATTAGTATTAAACTGTACAATTAAAGCAAAAACGATCCAACTGTACAATTCAAGCAAAAACGATCTTATTACTTGAATAACTGCTCAGATTGATAATATAAGCAGTATTGTGAAACTATATAACTAAAGCAAAAACTGAACAATTGAAGCAAAAACGATCTTATTACTTGAATAACTGCTCAGATTGATAATATAAGCAGTATTGTGAAACTATATAACTAAAGCAAAAACAATTCTATTACCTGAATAACTGCAAACATGAAATAAACGTGAAAGATACTTTGTAATATACACACACACTTTCTCTCTCTCTATCTCTCTCTCTCTCTGAATAACTGCGAACACGATGTAATGTCGAAAAATGTGAGATATTTTTTTTTAATTACAAACTGCAAAATTGTGAAACAACATATAAAATGTTTGACACATTCATGATTGTATCCTTACTTAGTCACATTCCTATTCTCTCTCTCTCTCTCTCTCTCTCTCTCTCTCTCTCTCTCTCTCTCTCTCTCTTTCAATACGAAAGAAACATAAATTTATAAATCCGATTTAAAAAAAATATGTAAACATTAAGCAATTAAAACATACTAAAACAATAATATAGGCATTTTATAAAATATAAATAAATTAAACATACTGAAATAATATTTTTTATTTTATAAATACCTTATTTTCTCTCTCTCTCTCTCTCTCTCTCTCTCTCTCTCTCTCTCTCTCTCTCTCTCTCTCTCTCTCTCTCTGAATAACTGCGAACACGATGTAATGTCGAAAAATGTGAGATATTTTTTTTTTTTTAATATACGCCCTTCTCTCTCTTTCTCACGCTTCTTTAATCAATTACAAACTGCAAAATTGTGAAACAACATATAAAATGTTTGACACATTCATAAAAACAATAATATATTCACAAAACAATAATATAGGCATTTTATAAAATATAAATAAATTAAACATACTGAAATAATATTTTTTATTTTATAAATACCTTATTTTCTCTCTCTCTCTCTCTTTCTCTCTCTCTCTCTCTCTCTTTCTCTCTCTCTCTCTGTCTCTCTCTCTCTCTCTTTCCCTTATTTGGAACAATTTCTTTTCTTTTCTTTAATTTTTATCTTTTTCTTTACGAATATATTCTATAACCTCGTAATGTTAAACCATTCGCACTATAACGGTTTTGACAATTTTATAGTGAAGTTTGAAATCTTACATTTAAAAAAATATTAGTGTACTATGTTCAACATGCATGACGTCACCGCAAATCGCGTACGCATTATTATCGATCGATTTAGTATGTTTTCTTTTCTTTTCTTTAATTTTTATCTTTTTCTTTACGAATATATTTGATAAAAATTATCTCATCAAGCCTAAAAGATATTAACGAATCCATGAAAACACATTTTAACCCTTTTCACCCCGGTTTCCAGACTCCCCTGAAAATTCTACCCCTATTTCATATATTTTTGGAAAAAATATTTTAAAAAATTTCGATACCGGCTTCCAAAAGATCGGTAACGAAAAATTATACACTTCATAATACTCCTCGGAAAATTCTACCCCTATTTGATCTATAATTTGTTGAGATTTGATCAATTATTTTTCAAAAAATAAGAAAAATTAAAAAAATCGGTTTCCAGAAAATCGATAACAAAATACACCCTCCAAATTTCAAGTCTCTAGGTTCAGGGGTTTGAGCTGGGCGTTGATGAGTGAGTCAGTCAGGACATCTACATTTATATATATAAGAAACATATAAAATGTTTGACACATTCATAAAAACAATAATATATTCACAAAACAATAATATAGGCATTTTATAAAATATAAATAAATTAAACATACTGAAATAATATTTTTTATTTTATAAATACCTTATTTTCTCTCTCTCTCTCTCTTTCTCTCTCTCTCTCTCTCTCTTTCTCTCTCTCTCTCTGTCTCTCTCTCTCTCTCTTTCCCTTATTTGGAACAATTTCTTTTCTTTTCTTTAATTTTTATCTTTTTCTTTACGAATATATTCTATAACCTCGTAATGTTAAACCATTCGCACTATAACGGTTTTGACAATTTTATAGTGAAGTTTGAAATCTTACATTTAAAAAAATATTAGTGTACTATGTTCAACATGCATGACGTCACCGCAAATCGCGTACGCATTATTATCGATCGATTTAGTATGTTTTCTTTTCTTTTCTTTAATTTTTATCTTTTTCTTTACGAATATATTTGATAAAAATTATCTCATCAAGCCTAAAAGATATTAACGAATCCATGAAAACACATTTTAACCCTTTTCACCCCGGTTTCCAGACTCCCCTGAAAATTCTACCCCTATTTCATATATTTTTGGAAAAAATTATTTTAAAAAATTTCGATACCGGCTTCCAAAAGATCGGTAACGAAAAATTATACACTTCATAATACTCCTCGGAAAATTCTACCCCTATTTGATCTATAATTTGTTGAGATTTGATCAATTATTTTTCAAAAAATAAGAAAAATTAAAAAAATCGGTTTCCAGAAAATCGATAACAAAAAACTATACACATAGTGGCACTCCCCGGAAAATTCTACCCCTATTTCATATACTTTTGGTGAAAATTCGGTTCAGAGGTTTGGGCTAGGCGTTGATGAGTCAGTCAGTCAGTCAGTGAAAAAAACACATTTTACCCCTTTTCACCCCCTTAGGGGTTGAATTTCTAAAAATCCTTTCTTAGTGGATGCTTACGTCATAAAAGGAATACACCCTCCAAATTTCAAGTCTCTAGGTTCAGGGGTTTGAGCTGGGCGTTGATGAGTGAGTCAGTCAGGACATCTACATTTATATATATAATATTTTTATCAAATTCAATTAATTATATTATGAGTGATTTTAATCTACGTACGAATTTGTTTATCGATATACAGTCTGAAGACAATTACAGTAATTATGTATGCAAACGCAATATCCGATCTCAATACCAGTTGGTTCTTTGATTACATAAAACGAGCTTTCGTGAAAAAGATCATTTTCCCTGTATAGTGATCTTCCAACGATACGATCGTGCAAGAAGGACATTAAGCGGCGCATCTCAGCTTCGCGCTTTGCCCCATACCTGCCTGGAAATTATTCTAAGTGCTGACCTAAGTGTTCCCCACCTAAGTGGATTACTTGGACCTATAAACATGCCGCGGGCGATGAAAAATCTTGTACAGCATGTTATGCAAATCGTATATCTGCATGGAGAAGACATCGCGTTGATCGTTAAATTCGAGTATGACGCTTGACATCGATTTAAAATCGATTATGGCACTCACTGGCGCGTCCGTGCATTCGCGATCAAGGATGCCACTGCAGGTGAAAGAAACTGAATTGTTCCGCATATTGTCCGTGGCGGAATGCTTTTCCGTAGGATCTTGATTAAATATGAAAAATAAAGCTAGAAGTACTACATTTATCGAACAATTCAAATATTATTGAATTACTTTTTTGTTATTTCTTTGAATTTTGCTTCATATTATTTTTAAACTGATTATTAATAGATAACAGTTTTAAATTTAATTTTTTTTCTTATAATTATTCCAAAATCAATAATAATTTAGAAACATAAATCGCACAATTTAATTCAATATTGTAAAATTTGTATATTCTCAACAAGATTATCATAGTCTTGTTCCTTCGGACATGTTTCATCGTTATATATACATATGCATTATTTCCCGTTTAATTAACATAATTATTATATAATTTATTATTTCGTATTTTATTTTATATTATGTTTCATTTAATAATTTTAATTATTTTGTACGAAATTTTACATAGCAAAATAATCGAAAGCTCGTTTTCTGATTTGTTAACATCTGCATATATAATTTTATGTATGTATATTTATTTCAGTTTATTTATTAATGAGAAGTATGAAAGAATTGTTAACATTGCTTACAAATCTATTAACTTAATTTTAATATAAATATTGTTATAATGTTTTGTTGATTGTATTTATTGATCAGGATTGAATGAGCCACATCATTCATTTTTTATTATAATAACAGTAAGTTTTATATAACAAACATTATATTTCCATGATTTATTCTATATTTAATTTGCTAGCATTAGTTTGAAATTAAAAAGCTCTCGCCGAGCGTTTTTTCGAAATCCTCTTATTATGCAAATTTTAATAAGGGCTAGTATATTTATGATGTGTTTGTCGATTAAATTGGTAGAAGATGAATAAAACAAATTTATCGAGTTTTTACTCTTATTATAAATAGTTGCTTTCAATGCAATTATTCGCATCTTACCCGTTGTGCGGAACGGTTATTTCTCTTTCTCTCTGAGATTCTTTCCAACTAATTTTCGTTGATTTCAGATAGCTAGAGAGAATAGCGTTGCTGCGGTTAAACCAGATTAATTACTAAAGTGACACTGACGAATCAAAGGTTATCACCGACGGCCATCAAGCTAATCCCAGCGAAGCCAGTCCAGATTTTTACTTAACGTTTTTCGCTCTCGTCGTTTCGTTTTAATGAAACGGAACGGAAATAATCTCGGAAATAATCATCCAGATAACATTATATGTCCTATTAATCCTTTCGTCTACTCTTAAGCATTGAATAATTTCAAACACTAAATTTTAACTAAGAAAAGATTCTTCCTGTATATTTTTTCTTTCTTATAATTAACACGTAGTGTGGTGTCTTATATATATATGTATCTCTCATATCTAGATGAAATAATAGTAAAAAAAGATTTTTTATTTGCTAGAAAGAGTATTTGACTTATTAATAGTGTTTAAGACAATTATAAAAAAAGATATTTAATAATATTGTTTTTGTGTTTTATTTGACATCCAAGAAAATATAAATGATCGTTACATACATCAATTTTTCTTTTAGAAAATTTATTCTAATTTATTTACTGAATATATTTTATTCTGTATGGGAACTTTTATATTCTTGGAAGGTACGTACTTCCTACATTCTTGCATGTTTCATTCTCATCTTGTTTTTTATTTACTTGTATACGCTCTGTTAACTCGCACGTTCACTCGCTCGCAAGTATAACGTTTGTAGGCCCAGGTATAACACAATTGTTTTGAATTCCAACGGGACTCGTAGCATATAGTGCTGCAATATTAAAATAATCGATTGTTTCGTTTTAGCTTGTAGTACATTGGCCGCGCACCAAACGATATCCGCGAGTTACATCGGTCGATTTTCCATTTAATCCTAGAAGCTGATTTAACGGGTGTACATTTGTTACGGGCATTAGGCGTGCTCATTATTTATCGCGGACCGATAAATTCCGCCGCGGAAACGGGTGTTTAATTTTACACGAGTCCGAGAGCAATAATTGGAGGATGAAAAAGCCCCCTAGACAATTATTCGCGCGTATTTATCGGAAACGGATAAGCCATCGAAAGATTCCAAAATATGAGTTTACCATGCTTTATTGATTAGGAATAATGCCATTATCGAGAAATAAATTTTGCTTCTGCGAACGTGGCAATAGTGGAGTTACAATTTTAATTGCATACGGGAATCGCTTTTACGCAATCCACGATGTTATCTAGGTTTTTTTAAGATGACTAGAATTTGTATTTGGTTTCGTTTCTACTATTAGAATAAATTGAATTTATCTAAGGTAATCTTTTTCTTCGCCCGTAATAATTAACAAAGGAGATGGTTTAATTCGACCCAACTGGCAAATTGAATTTAATTGAAATTGAATTATAAGCATAATTGTTCTCTCTTTAAAGAGAAGTTTGAAAAGAAATTTTATTTCATGAAATATGCCAGAAACATTGATAATTAAACTTCCACAATGTCGGAATCGATCTAATCACTCTGTCAGTTCAAATATAATTTATGATCCCATAGCATGTCCGACATAAATTATGCTGCTGAAGTAGCTCGATTACCTCGATAATTAGAATGTAATAGTACCATAATGCGTCGGAAACGTACTTCACGATTAATTAATGCGTTATTAAATTGCAATGCCGAATAATTTACGACTATGCCGCGTTACAATTGTGCAAATGTATAACGCACGAGGCGTAAAAGTGTCACGTATATTAATAATTGCATTTACCGATCTATTATTGGTAATCATTGAACTTGAAATTATAGCTAATAAGGTACCAATTTATTTTCCCAAGAAATGCAATTTCTAAGTTAGTGTTTTCGTGCTCATTTTTTTGCAATTATTAATAAATTATTATTTTTGTCACTTCTCGCGCAGAAATATCAAGCGAAATCGCTATAGTCGTTCTTCTATATAGCGTTCTTATTTCTTGTGTTTAAATTCTTTAGCCATGCGAACCGAATACCGCGTAAATATGTGCAAAAAGTTGATAATCAGGTATAAATTTTAATATAATCGTGTATTGACATAATGTAAAATTGTTAGATAAGATTATTCTGCAAGAAGTGGCTCTCGTGAATTCATTCTTTTGGAAAACGATTCGGCTATGGATTTCGTGGCTAAAAGTCCGTACATTCGTCGCTTTTACTCGAAATTTTGTGTGACGTTTTTTTCCAAATTTCCACCTTTCTACCTTTTCGTCGGCAAACGGCAACTTCCGATTGGCGACACGCTGAGCGTTGCCATGCTTGCGCGCCACAGGGATTTCCCTTGGAAATTGCAACGTGAATAATTTGTCGCAATATGCAACGTTCGTCGCGCCAACTTGCTAAAATATTTCTATTGGGGTGCATCTTGATTCGCGCACCTTTTAAAGCGTCCCCAAAGATTCTGATCCGTTAACTTTAATTTTGTGTACGATTATATACAAAGCGGTACATATTCGTATTTTCAGAGAGAGAGAAAATCATGTCCGTTTTGTACACGCGTTCGAGTTATACGATAATATATTTATCACATAATCTGAAGGTTGCATTATATAGTTACATTATGAAATATTCATAAAATTCGAATTTTCGCACTGGTGAAAATTAGATTATTGTTTATAATAGAATATTACATTAACTAGAAGCCTTTAAAGCTCAATGATAATTAATTTTGCAATGAATACTTCATGAGAGAAATTTCGCCTTTTAATTAATATAACTAAATTATGTGCAATTATATTATATCGAATCCCGTGGTCTCGAGTAAATGCGGTCTCGTTAAGTATAAGTAATATCCAAACAATATTACATAATTATAATTATATATATTAGCAAATATTCCGAAATGTTTGCATACGAGCCGTGGCCAATCGGGTGTTGAATGGCGGAGAAATATGTGAAAACTTGCCAAAGTAGAAACAATTATTTTTCTGCGGACGCCAGGGAACCTGTCCACTCGGATATTACTCCTGAGTTAACTGATAAAACTTCTTTCTAGCCGTTTTCCAGACGTCAGCTCTATTTTTTCAACACCAATCTGTAAATAACGAGTCGGAGGCGCCATACGGCATGTTTCCTGCTATTATTCGCGAAATGAAGTAATATGATTTTACACAAACGATGAAATGATACAAAAAATCGTCAAAGTATTTGATATCAAGCAATAAAAAGTTTCGAAAGGCGGTCTTACCCATTTAAACTTTCACTAAGGAAACGCACCCTTTGAACGCGTCAAACAATTCATAGATTAACGAAAAGTATACAGTTTGATTATATATCCCTTCTTAAATCGCTCGTTTCTTCTCAAGGGAACTGAAATTGCGCGCGAGGGAAAACTTCTATTTCAACCTTCGTTAAAGCACGCCGAACTTTCGTCTGGAAACATTTGTCGGTGAAGGAGGTGCGATTCGCGAAACGATAGCGCTTATAACTTTTTGCCCGTGTGAAATGCTTTGCATACGTCGCCATATATATACGCGCTGATTGATGCGTGCATGTGTATGCAAGCAAGTTCTCGCGAGAGTGGAATGCCGGAAGTCGAGCTGGACTACCGTTGGTGTCCTACCGGAAATGTCGTCTTGCTCTACGACCGGAATCGAGCCTTGAATGTTAGCTCTTCCTACGCGAATTTATCATCCCGAATCCCTGAAGACCCGGGAGGATTTCCCGTCGTTCCCTTTCGACTCACGATAATACGTATCGCCGTGTAGAGCCTCGAGCGAATAGGATTAAGTTAGTTTGCGCGATCCGGTTTTTCAGCAGAGAAATCACAGGGAAAATCGAAGGATTGGAAAAATGTACACAGGTAGGTATGTACGATACATATATATGTGATTTATTTGAAGAAGTAAAGAATACGAGTTTCAATGTGAACTGAAACAAATATATGATGAAATAATGTGATATCCGCATAAAATATTTACTAGCGAAGAATAAGTATAACAGTAAATTCGCAATATTGTTGCATACAGACTTAACTATGACTATTTAACATAATTATTTATAATATCAGATATTTTTTGTACTCTTACATCAAGTATCATATTGAATATTTAGAATTCTTAATTAGTCTATTTACAATTAATTGTGCAAAATTCGACAAAAATTGTAAAAAAGTAATTAGAAATTATTCATTATATGATTTGAATTATTATATAATTATTATATAATTCATTATTATATTTATCAAGAAAAAAATATTCGTTATTTGCGAGATATTGCTATTTCTTCTATTGAAGAAAGAAAAATCTTTGAAGGTAGCACTGATATAAGAAAAGGTAGACACGCTTCGGATAACGCAACATTACTCGATGGACTGGAAGTCGGAAATCCGTGGATAAACTCTAACGCGAGCAGCTTCGATTTCCTCCATGCAAGCCACGTCGGGTCTCGTCTCTTTCTCGATCGATTCCGGCGGAAAACCTCCGAAAAGTGTCTGCAGATCCTTCGCGAGCGAGGGTGGCTCCCAAGGAGGAACGCAAGGATCTGTCGTGACGACGGTACGACACACCTTTCTTCCCTTCCGTGCCACAAGGATCCTCTTCGTCGTGCTCGCGACCTCCTTGGCGAGATCCTCTTCACCCCTTCGCGATCCAGCTCTTGGAGTGTCTCGAAATTTTTCCGTAGCCGCAGCGCTGTATGGAAATATCGTAGCTAAATTATCGGTCGTCGAATATTGGACAGAATACGGCGAAAAATTCACATTTCGAATGTACGGGTTCTTAAAATGATGGGAACTCAATGGGATGTTCTATTTTCACCCAAATGTATTAAATATTGTTTCTATACTATGATCCAGCGCTGTTTATCCAATATTAGTAGCAAATAATGCTCGGAATAATATCGATTAAACGAAATAAACAATTGCATTTAAATAGGCCGAAGATAAAAATAGAAAGCTCTCGGGCACACTAAAAAAAGACAAAATCTTCCGAAAATAAAATTCTAAAAATAAAAGTCGAAGTGCCAATTCTGATGAAAAATGTAAAACCAGCTGAGAGAACTAACTTGCTTTTCAAAGCTTTCTTCGTGAATTTCCTTGCTTTTGTCATTACTATGTTGGCTTCTTGGATCTCCTTTTTGGCTTTCCTCGCATTTTCCGTCATGCCGGCGAATTCCTCAGGCGGTGCCATTTTCTGAAGGAAACGAATTTTTTCTTCCTCGCTGTACTTTCTAGTTAGCTCCCTGCGCTTATGAACGCGCAGAAGCTCCGTCCAGCATTCCCTTTTCTTCTGTCTCAATTTTTTCTTGATTGACAATCTTGCTCCGATGTCATCATCTTTCAATCTCATTTTCTTGTCGATCTCACTCCATTTCTCACGATCTTTGACTGTTCGATCTGGAGACCTAATGCCAGCAATTCAATATATTTTTTCTTGAATTTTAAAGTTGAGAAAAAAAGAAAGAGATAAATGATAGTTGGATCGGAATTTAAGTGAGCGTCATTCAAATTCCAGTGATCCAGGAAATCTAAAAAAATCACTAAGATTCTATCAATTTTAACGATGTTCGAGTTTCCTCAGCTTCTCCATCCGATATGTTAACTTTTTAATGAGGATATAATACGCGACGGAAATGTAATATAATGAAAAGAGTACTTTGTGCATGGCGTTACACACTATAAAATAAATGTAAAATTAATAAAAAGTTTATGTATACAATGGCGTTGTATATGTAAAATATATCTTGACATAATTATTAAATACTAATAAATTTTAGCCTAATTATAAAAAGTCATAGCATACAAACGAATTAAAAGGAAAAATTGAGATATTTTTAAATACTACCTAATACAATCTATGAGCCGGCTTATAGCGGAAACTTCTGTCAGAAGTTTTTTTTGTATAATAATATTTTTATAGACAATCTTTTTCTAATTGTAAGAGAAATCTATCTATCATACTAACATTAAATCCGTGGACACAATACCTAGTTAATTTTCTAGAACGAGGCGTAGTCCTGCGGCAGCAAATATCAGGTTTGCAGACACCTTTACAAGGCTTCGCTAGCCTGAAAATGACGGGCATCAGTCGCTTCTTCCGCGCCTTCTTTCTACGCTTTCTCTTGCTAATTTCCTGCAGGAGAGATTCTACAATCGCTTCCACCGACGAAGGCAAGGGCTCTTCCGCCAACAAAGGCAAGGGCTCTTCCGCCATTGCCTTCTCCTGTTCAACGTCTTGCGCTATTTCCGCCTTGGAAATTTCGACGCTCTCGGTTTTCTTATATTTTTCTCGCTCTTCTTTGAATATTTCCTTGGATGGTATTTTTATCTCGAGTCCTGTTGCTTCATCTATCGGCAAATGCGAATTCTTTTCGATTTTTCGACTGGCGAGTTTTTTTATGAAACGACTCAGTTTTGAAGGTGAGATATCCAAATCTTCCATCTCTTCATATTTCTGCTTTTCCTATTTGACGCAGAAATATGATGTAGATTAAATCAACATTATAGATGAAGCAATAAATATGATTATTTATTTATTTAATTATCTATGTGCGTTTGATTATTTTAACTGCATTAGATGCAGTTATATAGAGAGTGTATTGTAATATATATCTAATATAATTAAAATTCTTATTTGTCTTATATATTGTAATGATTGCAAATAATCTCTTGTTTATGATAATTTCTTCATAATATTTAAATCTAAAATAGTTAAAATTTGAAAATAAGCACATATTATTAAAATTTTAAATAGTAATGAACTCTTATGATTGTTATAATTTTTTCAATGACTATATATTCGAATTTGAGATGAGAAATTGTAACAATGAGAAATGATGATAAAATTGCTTAAAAATAATGATTGATTTAATAAATATCAAATTAATTATTCTAGATTTGACGTAAAATTATTGATAGTTACACATAATATAACACATATTATGGATTATTTACTTTTCTAACAGCTATATTAAATCTTGTCCAGTATAATTATTATTTAGCGACATTTCGCGCGACAGTGGACAATAAATCACCACGAGGAGTAAAAGGTCGCAGTCGAATGAAAAATAGATGAAATATTACAAAAGTTCTCTAATATATAACGGTTAGCTGACCGCGAGTGATATATTTGAAATTTTATTACACCAAGAAAATAAAACGTTGAAAGAAAGAAGAATAACGTGTGAAATTAAATATATATTCAAATGACGAATTTTTGTGCAAAATTTAGACTCATAATATACAACTTTATGCAAACTTCGTTGTATAACTTTTTAATTTCTGACTGTTATGAAAGAGTTATTAAGTGCTATTTCTGATTGATTAGAAATTTTAGTTTAAAAAATATTCTAATTAAAATGATTGTTTAAATTATTTTAAGAATTATTAAATAATTATTTTGATATTGTACCTTTTTTACAATCTCAAAGAATTTGTCTTCTACCTCTTGAAGTTCGGGAGACTCATCTTTAAGCTTTCGCTTAGATATAACTCTGCTTTTTTCTCGCAGATCTTTTTGCTTTTCTTTTTCAAGTTTTCGTCTATTGCGATCGTTCATTAATCGTCTATCCTTTTTTCTATCTTTCGGTTCCACTAACGCAAGCTCTGACGTTTCCTCTACGGCAGTTTTAGTTAATTTTATTTCTTTCATTCGCGTGTCTATTGCCTTCACGAAACGAGAACATCTCTCCAGATACTGAACCGGTTAGAATCGGAAAAGCGTAAATGAATATTACATTTATTTCGTGTCTGTTTTTAAATAATTGTGTTTTTATAAAATTATAGTATAATGAACATAAAATAATTTATACATAAAACGAAAAGTTAATGTGATCATTGATGTTTCAAATAAAGTATATTGTCAGAAAATACGCTATATCTTATATTATCAGTGATTCGCTTGTAACTCATAGATCAATTTCACATACTGCAAATTTATGAGAAAACAGACTGCCGCTTGAAGGCAAACTCACCGACGTAAGATCGTTTCTATCATTTTTATCAAACGAATATAGCGCCTCTGACAACTCGACAAGATAAACGTTGCCGGCAGAATTTCCAATGGCCAATAAAGACCCCATCTCGTGTGACGTAACCGCAGTTAATTTTTGCTCGCATAGTTTCACTGCCAAGATTGGTTCTTGCAGGCCCATCAGAAGGTCCCACACAGTCAGCACACCGATACGCGTCGCGACGTAAAATATAGAGTGTCTCGTTTTGTTCCAGCAACCGCGAACTGCGTCTTCCGTCATAAATCTAATAGATAATAATATGATAAAAATCTTAGGCTCAATTACGTTCTGCCCATATTACTAATTGACAAACAATTGTAATATATATATGATTTTCTTCGTACTACCATAAGAATTAATAGTATATATATTTTGAGATATGAAAAATTAATTAATATATATTTATGATTATTTATTAAATATTGATTGATTTAATATTGATATTTTAATATTAAATAGTATTAATTGCCCTAGACGTATTAACATCAATAACTATTTATTGACTATCACAAGTGATTTGCATTTTGCTGCTGAATTACAATAAGTTAATAATTTATCATCAGAGTTTTCAATTTATGGTTTTAGTGGAATATGTTTTAATTATTACTTAGCTATTATTTAGTTGAATAATTTTTAACTCATCGAAGATCTGATTATATTCATACATCTTTCGATTGCAAGCATTTTTGTGGAGTTACTTGTACTTAATATCAAAAGTTATTATTCTTATACTTAATTCTTCAAACATTTGATCTTAAATAGAAGAAAAATAAATACCTTGTCGACACGAGACAGCCGTTCTTAGTGTCTTCCGCCCAGACACAAGCCGTGGAGTCGCCGACGGTCAGGAAGATCTTCGGATTGAAGCCGCTGCGATCGACGGAAAGAACCGGGCCGTAATGAGCATTAAATCTCAAGGCCATTCTCTCGGCCGGCGTTCTCGCTTTTTTCGAACCACTGATCACGATGCCATTCTCCAGACCGAACATGAACTTCGTGCCTACGCTGGGCTCGTAGTCGGCCGACGCGACTCCGATCGCCCGATCTATCTCCTGCTCGTTTGGCGCCTGAAGATCGAACACAAGAACTTCGGTTGGTCTTTGCAACTTCCTAGTATCCCACCACATCGCACGGCCATCCGAGGAACCCGAGAAGAACTCCGTATTACTCTTCGTAGCGATCCATTTGACTACCGTCGTGCAATCCCTTAGAAAATGCAAAAAGTACGGTGTATTTTACAAAAAAGGATTTAATTATATCTCCTTTATTAATTTAATTATATTCTCTTATGTCATATAATTATATATATTTTAAAGCTAGAACGAACATCTTTCTCGTATATACTGTTGCTGCACTTTTCACGGATAGAATGAAATAAAGAAGATTGAGTCGTTGCAAGCGCGTTGGTGTTAAAAGAAAAATCACGCGCGACGTGGACGTGGCGAATGTCGTGTAAAAAATAGAATGAAATTTAATTGAGGGCGGAAACGCGACAGCGACAGTACTTTAATCATTCATCATCTTGCCGCGTTGAGCTGGAAATGGCTCTTTCGGTCGACCAAGAACAGCAGGGCACTCTGATACTGAATTATGAATCCCAAAGTTCCGACGTCGCGCCCAGGCATGTTCACGTCGAGATTACCTATGACTGAATTGACGATGAGACATTTGAACCGGAGTGGTGCCAGTCCTGACGTCCCAGCTGCAAACTTGGCCTGACACCAAGCCGCTAGCAAGTATGGAAGGATCTCGGGGATTAAACTCGCTGACCACCGTGGCAGATGGGGCCTCCAGTGCCATCCACGGCTTATTAGGATTGTCTGCCGTAATGTTTTTCGAATATGCGGAACCAGTTTCGCGACAGTTCGGTCGTCGACCGTGCAAACAAATGGAAAAACATCGCGTTATTTTTTGAAAGATTAAAAAATCACGCTTGTGAAATCCGATTTCAAGCCATTAGAGACGTACCGTTAAAAAATACATGCGCTGAATAAAGTGTAGCTACATTTCATTTCCGATTATACGCGAGAAATGCAATATCGTTGGGTTTCCGTGGCCGATTTATTCGTGTGCGTTGTTTGGTTAGTGTTTTATTCGTTATATAGAAGTAAGATGATTGTAATTGCTGATGTAGAAACATATTGCATTCTTTGTTCAATTAATCAATAACAATGCATTGCTGCTTGATTGATCAATAGTTTATCGAGTGCTGAATGGGCGTTGCGCGCAAGAGAAAACTGACGTCGCATATTCGATCGCTAAAACTGAATTTTACATAGGACTTTTAATTTAACTTAATTGTTTTTAATCTAATTTTTAATGTCACATCTCTTTCGAGAGGAGAAAAAAATGTCTATTTTTCATCTAAAAGAGTTCTATAATATCTAGCTATTTTTAACAATAATATATATTGTACATTTAATTTACTTCTATATCATAATAGAGTTATATTGGCAGATATTTCTCATATATTTTTTTTGTTAAGAAATTTACATTATTTATAATGCGATAAAAATTTAAGACTAAGTTTTATTATGAGTAGTTAGACGATTGTCGAAAAGAAGCGTTCTTAACATACGAAAAACCGCACGTATTTCCTCGAAACGAGATTGTTATTTATCGAGGCAATTTGCATGCCGTAAAAATCGCCGTTACTAAAAACGTTAATGCAGGTTAAGAGTGGAAACTTATTGCGAACGTTGTACAACCGTAATCAAGTGCACCGTCTAAATGCAGTCAAGGCTTTTGCGCGGTTTTTATCCACCTACCAATCTGCCAGATGTATGCAATGTTGCTGTAATCTGGCTCGATTCCAAAGAAGCAGTACGAGACTGCCATTTTACTGCCAGAGTCTGGCGACCAAGAAATATTGTTCACCGATCTCGCCGGCGTTTGAGGATCCTCGTAGACGTTCACTGTCCTGAAATAGAATGCCATTGACTTTGACGCAGTAACGAAAGAAATTAATACTATTGAAATGGTACAAAATATACTCAATATGGCATTTTAGTATTTTGAAAAATAATACAAATTCCACGTTCTGCCAGTTGCACGTGATGATGGACTTTGTAATAATTGTAATATATATCTATATATATCAATATTAATATAAAGTGTTTGCATGACAAATGTATTATTGCTGTAACCTAGTTTACGTTGTGGAAATTCATTGTATTATATCAGTCTCTGTTTTTATCACATGCCCTCAATATTCATCTATTAATTTTAATATTAAATTTAACAATGTTATATTATTTTACTTTATGTTTACACTCGATCACTTTACATTATTGAAATAGTGTGTACGTAACGTTTAAAAAAAGAAAGAAGAAGAAATCATTATTCTCACTACTTTCTTTTCAAAGTAGTTAAATTACTAAATAGTTACTAAAAGTTTAAAGCCGCCTGCAGCTCCCGCGCGCGCAGAAAATCGTTAGTTTAAACCAGAGAAAAGCAAATTTAGCGGTAAGATGCATAATTCATTCGCGTCCACTACGACTCCGGAATCCCGACATATGTTCAGATACCTTCGGGCTCAGCCCGGGTTTAAATTTTAAATCTTTTGATGGTCGAACCAACGTAGTCATTCTTGTCCTCCACGAATATATACATTTTAAAATTGTTCATCTGAAATCACACGAAGTTCCGTGCGTGGTATCGATGTGTCGTATGATAATGAAAACTTTGATCGATTGAAATCCTTTCAACTGATCGAATTATTATTTTATGATTACGGCAACGTTTTTGCCAAATATATTTAACATAAATATTTCACCCTTTTTACTACATTATTTTACTTTACATTATAACAATATCGATTCGTGTTTGAGGTATATATATATACATATATATATATAACCACTTCATTTGCTACATGTAAAATATAGATGAAACAGACGAAATTAAATTTTCACCTGAGACTACGAGGTTTCACCAATTCTGTAGGAATCATATCGTCGAAGTAGTGTTCGTATATATTAAGTGCGCCATTCTGAAGAATATTGTGCTCCATTTGCTATGGAAAAGAAAACAACATGTTTTCTGTGTCTTTCGGAATAAAACATGATGTGATATCAATATCTAGAATCATGCAATCAATCAAGAAATTAATTATCAATTAATTTCTTGACGTTACTATTAATTATTCTTTCAGGATTCTGATTAATTCAGTTCTAGAATATCTCAATAATATAGAAATTTTCGATAATCCATTTAATATAGATACTTGAAATAAGTTACGCAATTTCGGCGCCCAATCTTCGTCTTTCTCGATTCGTCTGCGAAATCTTGCTGTAGTTTCCTCGTCTTTCGGATTGATTTCCTTCGGCCAACCGCCCTCGAAGTGAAACATTCCACTGCTCTTCGTCTGACTGCCGACAGTTTGAGCCTGGAATTCCATAGGAATGATCGCTAGGACGATAATGTGAAATTCCACAGGGTTGACCATCGAATCGTGATGTGTGTGTTCAGACAACTTCATTTTCGTTTATTCCTCATTTCTCAATACAATAAAATAATATAATATTAACGATAAAGTAAGCGCGAATATGATTATTTTGGATGATTGTTTTATATTTTATACTACATACATAATATATATGCATTTTACGTTGGTTAATTTCGTCTAAGCATATAGCAGAGCCATATGCTTTGAAATATATCCGCACAGAAATGCATGCAGACATTAAAGTTATATAAATTGTGAGAGATTGTTGTTGCTCTTAAAGTAATGTCGAATGTCTGCCTTGAGTTGCCTCATTATAAAACAAAACGTGCTGGTCGTGTAAAATTCGCGTGAGGTACCCACGTCGTAGTTTCGTAGAAAGTTGCACGTTTGTGGCATCAAGTAGTGAACTCTGCGAGATGCGCGGATGTTGCGCCGTCAGGCGCGTCAGTCTAACGCCAATTTTATCGCAAGTTGCGTCTAGTTCCGTTAAAGTAAAGCGCATGCAGCTGATTTTCGAATATATTAGTAGAGTTTTTGGACTGAGTTTAGAGAAGGGGAGGGTTGCCGCAAGGTGTAGTTTCCCCTTTATACATCGGATCCGACATTGTAACGCTAAAGTCCTTATTAGAACTTTATACGGAAATTTCGAGCATGTAATCTTGTAAATTAAAGTACGAAATGAACACTCTTACAATCTTTTCACATGTTTCTTGCACACTTAATGAATTGTAATGAGATTATCAGATAATCAGTGTCGAATGTCATCAATTATTAATAGTTAACCTCGTGCAAAGCAAACTGTTTGCTGTGCTGCACGCCGACGTTGCAGCGAGACCTTATAATGTAACGAGCCATAGCGTCAGGATCCGGCTTGATCTCCTCGTCCAGTTGCGGGCCGCATATGTCGAAGATGCATTGCTTGCCAAATTCGGCGCGTGTTTTCAGAAAAATTTGTTTGATCTCCATTATATCGTTTTCACCGAACTAAACTGACGATTCTGACTCTCGCGCGCGTAAAGTTTTTGAAATCAATATTTAAAATGTGAGAGGAATCAGCGAATCTTTCGAAAGTGTCACACGTGTGTATTCCCACATGTGTTTTCCCGTGTGAAATTGTGCACGATCGGTTTTTCTTCTGATTCGATTAATATTTATCGTTTTTTTTCTTAATATAAAATTCTACATTTGAGAAAAAAGATATTACAGCGGTATAATTTTTTAAGAAAATTATAATAATTAAAATAAAACTCTTCTCCGAAATAACGATGCCAATTAGATTTACAATAAAAATTCAAACTATGGGTTTGAACATTGGTTATCAAACATTGTCCGCTATAATTGTAATTTTACAGATTTAATTGAACTTTACAATTCTCTGAAAATTAATTTTTCAATAGGCTTATTCGTTTTAGCTGAACTTCTTGCACAGTTCACCTTTTCTCTTTTTCTCTCCAACATGAAAAGAAAAAGAGGAAAGATGAAGAACCGTGCAAGAAATTCAGCTAAAATGAACAGACCTTATGATATTTCTCTTCCGAAGATGCAATGTTTTGCAAAAATGTTTTTCTATGAGCATTCTTCTATATGATTAAATGTTTTTATCACAATTAAAAGAAGTGAAAAAATTATTTCTCAAATTAAACACAAAAGAAATAAAACAAAGCTTGAATTTTTACATCTTCATCAATCGCACATCCTTGAGCTATAAAACTTATTTAATTTCATTTATACGAATCTCTCGTTTTTTCGACCGAGCTGATTGAACGAATAAAAGACACTGGTTAATCGGTGAAGGTTGCAATCAAGATTTCTGCTCTTTTTATATTAATATACTTATAGTTCATCGAGAATCGCTGATGTAACTACTTCATCTTAACAATCGTTCTATCTATACTCTTTGTTGTGCGTCCAGCGTCAGCATGCTTGTCACGTCTTCTACATGAAGGATTGCTCACGTATGATCAAAAAATTTAATAAATTCCACAAAAAAGCCACTGTTTTGAAGATAAACATTCTGGAATTTCTTTTAATTTATTTTAAATCTAATAAGACTTTTTATTTGATCTGATTAAGATTGTTTTATGCAAAACCTGTTTAAATGAAAGGAATGTTATTTTTTTCTATCCTATAGCGTTTGAATTTATCGTAATTCTTTTTTGGCTCTGAAGCGATCGATGAAATTACAGTAACTTCATATTGCGCAATTATTGACCGTGTCTATATTGATATCAATATTATATCTCGTGATATCAGCATTATTTACACAAGATATTGCATCAATAATATTGATTGTATGTAGACGCAGCTTTAATAGTTTACGAGTTTCCATGAAACGATACACCAGATACATGAAAATATGAGCATATGGAATTGAGTGTTTTGATCGGTTCGCTGAAAACTTTTTTTTAAATAAAAATAAAAAACCATAAAACATCTACTGCCGCATGATGCGATGAAGCGCGCATATTATACTGATATTTTTATTAGTCAACGCAAATATTATGGTGATTTATGTATATATGCTCATACATGTTTCATCACACGGTGCTACACATTTAGCAGTGTCAAATTGCTATTACGACGCTGGATAATATTAATGTAAATTAGCATTTCTATATTTAGAAATTTATAAGTAGCAAATAAATTAAATTAAAATTAAAATAATTGTAAGCTTAATTGGCAGCAAATTTGTTTTCTTTTTTTGATTGCCCATAAAGTGGAATTAAATTTCCGAATCAGTGTTAATTTTAATGTTTAATTGTATGAAGCATGAAGTATTAAACGTCTTATCATCCAAGTTCCTTATATGAATTGTGGTTAGAAATGAAATATCATGAATACCTAATTGACCCTCGAGATTTATCGATTGACTTGTATTACATTTCAAAACTGATTTAGTTGAGTTCCTTCGTGATTATAAATATGCAGCATAGTTACTCTATATCGTAGTAGGTCGTTTAGCATTTGAAAGGACCTGTTGTTTTCCCGACTTGAGGTTCCTCTCTGACCAGCTTTTTCTCCTCATACATTGTAATTTCCGATCTCAATTTGTAGGGCTCGATGAACTGCGATGCCCTCATCAGCTAATGGCCGCGGCATCCGTTTGTTAGTTTCCGCCGACCACGTTCGACCAACAATCATCAACGGAGGCGAAGAATTCGTATTGTTTTTGGATTCATACACCACGTTGCGCTAGCATTAGTACAATCTACGGACTAACACAGATGTACAACTGATTGTTGAAAAATTGTATCCGATGTATCTTTTTGAAATGATGGGATTGCAACGGAATCGCACATATATAGCACATGAAACATTTAAAGAAATACACAAATAATTTTTTGCCACATTATTATTTATTAAAAACATTCAAAAAGATTTCAAGATAAATTGTTTTATCAATACAGGTGTACAAAGATGTATATTTAGACTTATACAAAAATGTATATTTTAATGTATAACGTTTCAATGTAACGTTTTTCAGAATTTCTACGGTTTGTTTTATTGTTGCTACGTTTTACAACGGTTTCGCAAATCGAGTATAGTTTCAATAGGAATTATACGAAATGGAGTGGTGAGTTGCAACACGAAAGACTCGATAGTTACGGTACGTTTCTCGAGTGTCTATCGATTTGCTAATCCGCGCTACACCTGTAGTTTTCCAGCAGGATTTACCGAGCAAATAAAGAACCTAAACGAGACCCGGCTAACCGATTACGAAAAACTAGGCCATTTGTAGAATTCGTTGTTGCCAACACTTTTTATCTCTTAGAGTCTGCACATGCATAATGAGATGTGGTTTATTGTCCAGGAACCATTTTCTTTTCAACCAGAAATAAAAGTTTATCACCGATAGGAAGAAGATAAAAAAGAACGTATCGGCTCGGTGCATGAAAAGTCAAAATCTCTTCGCCGGAGACTATGTATAATCTCAATTCGGAACAATATTTTTCTTACTACAACTGAAATTTGATGAATTTGCTTATTGAGTTCTCCTGCGTCTACAAAAGTATTGTCGTCGTCAAAGTGTTTTCAGGTTGAGCGCGTTCCTCTGCAGGAATTCACGAGCCAAGAGCTATTCCGCGCGAATCCTTTCAATCAGGGTCGCGCGGCTTTTCTATACGAGAACGCAAGTTTTCCGTAAGACACGAGTGGCGGGAATCGTCTCATGATTCTTCCATGAGACGCGGTAGGTACGCCATCCATTTGCTTCGGCTCCCGCTCAACTTTCCATCCTTAACTCTTCACTTCGAACTTTCCTCCTTTGTGTGTCGGGCAGAAAGCCGAACCCTGCGATTCGCTAATTTCGCGCGGAATGCATATTCGAGATTTCGCTCGTCCCCCGCGATCCTGGCATTGATTAATTGATCTCTTGACTGACGCATTTCTTCTTTAAACATTTCTTTGCATTGCTCGGAATCGCCGGCGAAATGTTTTTACATCGCTTTTTGATCTGCATTTCTTTTGACAATGCATTTATGTACACACACACATACACATATATTAAGTGTATGTGTATGTGCGCATTTGTGTATGTTTGTGATGCACAATTTCATTTTGGAATATTATTTTATTACATTTAATATGCTTTTTTATTCTTTATGTTCCTGGAGTTAATTAAGAATTCAGTGCGTTTGAGTCGATTTATATTATACACATAACATTTCTAAAAGATAAAAGTATATATTTTCCAGATAAATGTACGACCAATTAATGAAGGTTTAATTGTTTGAAAAAAAATTCTTCTATCGGAGAAATGGTAGAAAATATTCGTTTTTATCCACTCAAAGTCTTTTACTTGCGTATCGCGAAATAAAAATCGATTCTTGCAGTCAGCGCCAGAACGATTTCCATAATTTAATTTATATATTGGTTGAATCGCCGGCGTTTTTCAGATGCGCCGCAAACTTTACGGGATGCTTGTCGCGGATTAAGCGACGAGCGTACCCGCTTGAATTTTTAAACTCCATCCCACTGTTTTAGAAAACTTTTTTTTTTCCACGACAGCAGGTCCAGTTTTATTTCCAATTCGGCGAGATTCATCTCGAAATCTTTCGGGATGCGCGAGTCGCACACGTCCGTAACCGTGATATATCCATTCCGCACGTCTGCGCTTTCGTCCTATATAGCATCGCATCAAGATGCGCCGCGCGATCGATTAATCGAGCGGAAACTTTAATGGCAGGCTCCTTTGATCCTCGCGGTAATTTCGGCAATTTACCGTCTTAAGTTTCAGCCTCCTCTGAGCCTCTCTCGTCGCTACCACTTCAGTTCTGCAGAATTGCCCGAACAGAATTTCAGCGAAGGTGGAAAACTCTTTGCGTAATGTCCATCGTTTACGATGTTATAGAATCATTACCGAGTCACTTCGAAATGCCCGATTTCTTTTATTTGCATTTTGTTTTTAAAGCTTTCAGCACTCGGTTGAACCCGCTCTTTCGATTTTTCGTTGGAATGTATACATGTACTCTGCATCACTTGTCCGGCGTTCCTGTTTGATCCGTTTCTCTCTATGCGAAGTGCCACGTTGAAAGTCTTGCAATTCTATTCAAATATAAAGTGCCCTCCGCCAACTTCTTTCTCACGAACTTCTCGAAGATCGTCTTTTCATGCAGCCTCGATTAAATGGACAACTTCGTAATTTCTCTTACTCAAGAACTTGAGATATATATATCTCGAGAAATACTTAAACTAAATTATTGCTTCGCGAATATATTTTGAATACAGTTTCATTTTTATGACATATTTCAAGACACGTGTATATTTGTTAGAGCCCGGTAATCAATCAGTTTACCAATGCAGTCCTCACGTTGCGAAATAATTAGAATTAAAATTGCGCTGTAGAGCATCGAGTTAATTAATTAATCAGGTTTCTGTTACGCTCGAAAATTTTTCGACTGTTAATTCGGTTGACATTTCAGCTTCGTTCTCGCAGTCGAAATTTTAAATATTATTTGCCGAACCGGCGCGATCAGCAAAACATCACGAATGTTAAATTATTGATCGCTGCCCCTATACTCGCGTTTCGTCGGCGTCACTGTTATCGTTTTCATTGATTCGTCAGTATATGCGGATAGCGTCGAATGCGTCTCTTCTTCCTGGACACACTTTTCAAGATGCAATTCGAGCTTCCTCGCCTTTCTTTCTTCGCGCGCTCGCAAAGTCTCGTCCTCGATCGCGGACTTCCATTTCGAGCGCGTTTCCGCGAGCTGCCGAAAATTCGATCTTCCCATCTCCACGACGCCTCGTACAGGCGACTCGACGTCGCTGTTCCCGGCTCCCTTCTTCTTTCCTTCTGGTTTCCCGTGTACAACCTCGATCGTTTGGGGCCGCCAGGAGTCACGTTTACCCAACGCGATTCTCTCCTGCCAAGCACGCATTTCCCTTCTGGCTTCCTCGACTTCGTCCGCGAGTACGTCCGCCAGCGATTCGTCCTCCAATAAGATCTTCCTCTTCCCGATGGACGAATGTTCCGGCAACTTTTGTTCATGATCGAATAACTTACGTCGCCGTTGGGTGATAACCCACAGAGGTTCCTTCTCCTCCGAAGCAAGTTGGGTTCTTAATTCAGCCTTCCGCTTTTCTAAAATTTAAAAAATAAACGTTGAATCAAAATTAATTGTACTTATGATAATTTTATTTTGATATTATATTATAAATTTTATTAATTTTTATTACGTTTCCATTTACCAATCCAGTTTTATTATGAAAATCAAATTTCATAAAGTTAACTAATATTTACTCATATTAATAATTTTATATTCGATTTTCAAGATTTCTGCGCTTCATTGAAGTACAAATTAATACAATAGTATATGCTACGAAGATAATTATTAAGAAGTTTGGAAAAAACAATTTTTCAATTTTAAAATTATTTTATTTTAAATTAAATTAGTTTATATTTTTAAGTATATTGCAGTCAAAGCAACACACGGCACATTTTATTTCTTCCACTATAATCTAGATGAAATGTCATAGAACTACAATATTCCTCGCGAGACCAATTATACTGGACACTTCAATGCACCCTCAATGTATTTAAAACGCCCGGTGGGAAGACGACAAATGGTATCCGCTTTACTGCTCTAATCTAACGCCAGGGTGATTTCATCCTATCCAATTTTGTTCTATCACTGTCGTTGATCTTGCCCTTATCTCATTTATTTAACATCCAATCTAAGCTTAACCCTTTGGACTCTCCCGATAACAACCCTCGCAATAACATTTTAGCAGTCACTATAAGTTAAAGTCGCTTCTGTGTGAAAATCACCTGCTTTTATACTATATTCTTGTTCTCTGTCTATGTGCGTCAAAGACATTTTTTTTTATGCAGAAAAATTATAATCTTTAATTTAAATTACTATTCGAACGAGATTCAAAATATTAAAGGATGAAATTTAAATCAATACTTTGAGTTAAACATTTGTTATTTTTAACTACCATGTGTGTCGAAATTTATTATTTTAACACAAAATAGTATTATTTCAACTTCATTGATTTAGTTCAATTTACATTGTTTTAGTTAAATTAACGACATATTGAGTAGGAGCAGTGGCAACCTATAGGAATGGTTAAAAATGACTGAATATAATTTGACACTATATACAAATTTAACAGTGTAAGCAAGTTAAATATACATTATAATAATTAGTCATATTGTTTAAAGATATCAACAAAATATATCTATTGATATAAACTCAAAATTAATAATATGCACTTAACGATATATTTCATTGTTACTGAATATTAATATTCAATAGTGGGGCATTTCAAGAATAAAGGAGGAAAAACATTTCTACTGAAGCAGTCAGCGAGATATTGCGCGTCATAGTTATTGGCAAGATGACAGAACCATAATGCATCTTTGATGGTACGTAACAAATGATAGTTTAATGGCCCAAGTTTGGTCCTGCGGCTGTGCAGCGCGCGCATATCCGCTTTAAGAAATCACTGAAATATAGTGGCGCAAAAATGACGACAGATGCACTTAAAGTGTTGTTTGATAAAATCTTTCCGTCAGCGATCCTCGCGTAGAAAAGGAATTCGCGAGAAATTGTGGAGAAAATATTATCAACGCGCAGCTTCTTTGTTTCATCTGTCGCGCTTTTCTTCAAGCTTTTGCCAACGAATGACGCAAAGTGAAACAGATAATAAATTCTCATTGGACAGATTCATGCGCGGACGTTTGTCGCACGTCCTTCATTAAGAAACGGCGTTGAAAACGCTTCGCCCTTGCTATCCCCAATTATACGCCGGCACATCTAAAATGGCCAAAGAGAAACGGCAACGATGTAGCAACGATGTAGATCCCCGAGTTTAGCGCATTAATCTAACTGGGACGCAGTTTGGATAGACGCATACGGCTAGGCTTTGAAACCGACCGCAATCGCGACAGCGACGTTCTTAATTAAGCTGTCCGATTGTGTCGCGCCATGGAGACGTCTCCCGCTGCTGCCGGATCAGCGAAACGCAATGTCGATGGGGGGAAACCCGGCGTGAACACGAACGAATCAGAACAATGAACGTTTATCAATGTTTCCACCTGACGTAGCGCATTCGCGCGGTTTTGATCGCGGTTTTCCATCGAAATCGCGTTTTTTACGAAATTATCTTCTCTCCCCCGCATTTTTTCGCACCACGCAGCGCTATCAATCTGTCCGCCGCGATATTTCTTGTTACCACGTTGTCGCTGCCGGTGCTCAAATAATATATATGAAAGAAAATTACATAATGCCGCCATTGCCGGACTCAAATAAAGCCGCGCGCAGCTGAGGAAGGTATTATCGGATCACGCTCGGCTTCGAGGGGAGATCTCATTATCTTGTCCGTCCACGATGTTCCGAGCGACGCATAGAAAACGAAAAAAAAATAGATCGCCTTACCGATCCCCCGTGAAACGACGTTTGCGCTTGTCGTCGGAAACGGAAGCTTACCTTCCAGGTCTGCGCAACAGATTTCCGGCTTACAGACCTCGACGGCGCAGACTTTGCTCAAGATCTCCTCTCCGCGACGTTTCTTCACAATCTTCACAGTCTTTCTCGGTTTTGCGAATGGCGCTTCTAACGTTGTAACCGCTCTTTCGCCATCTTCTTCCTTGTCAACTTCTATTTCTTCTATCAAGGATCTCGGGGATTTCGGTCTCGCCGCTCTTGTCCTTTCTTCGCTGACAAATTTATGTTGCTTTGGCGCAATTTTGGCAATTTTATTCTTTACCGTCACCGGTTCGCGTGCAATTATCTTTTTCTTACGCGGTGTTTCCTGCATAAGACTGATCATTTCTTCGGTTTCGGGATCCAGTCTTGAATAACTTTCAAGTTCCTGAAAAGACATTGATTTCAAACTTCTTGTAAAGATTTGCATAACATAGTGAATTATAGATATAACTATTTATTAATGTAAAAACATTTTAAAAATAAGACGCTCAATTTTTTTATCTAAATAGGAATGGATAGTAATAATTAAATCTGTTTCGATATTGTACACATGTTGCAATGAAATGTTAACATTTTAAAGTAGAAGAATGATGCATTATTCTTGGAAACGCTAGTCTATATATAGCAAAGATCATTAATGTTTCAAGAGACGCGAAAATACGCGTCTTAAACAGCAGAGAAAATCTTGTGCCCGTGGAAAATGCATCTTTTCTTCTTCTCGGCTACTTAAGTTGTTCTTTACTTTTTTTACTGTTTGAAAAAATGCCGCTTCTGATTCCGTCATTTCCTCGAAGAACGTGTCGTCCTTTTCCAACTTTCTCATCCGAGATTTTTTCATAGAGTGCTCGACCTTTTCTTTAACCTGCGCCCTGTTCTTATTTTTCTCCTTATTGTTTCCCTTCTTATGTCTGTTCTTTGATACGAACGTCAAGTGGTCCGCTGTGGAATCCTCGTGAACGCCAGCTTGCATCAAGCGTATTTCCTTCAATCGCGTGTCAACGGTCTTCTCGAAACGACCGCAGCTCTCGAGATACTGCAGTAAAAATACATTGCCTTTCGTCTTCGATCAACGTAAGATCAAAGTTAGAATATGCAAATTCGCGAAATATATGAATTCGAAAAGAATAACAACCGATAAAATCCAAATTTGTTACATCAGATAACATGATATAAACCATTGATAAAATCTTTACGTTTGTACTTCAGATGCGAACGTTTAAATTAAATTTGAATCGTTCATATCTTTTCCAAGATTTTTTTCTAAAATACATATAGCTATCTGGTTATTGCCCTTTTTTCGATAATAAAATTTTTGGAAACACCCACAGCAGTAAGGTTCGCCTTGTCAGTTTTAGTGTTGACAATGAGTCCTTCGGAGCATTCCACCAGATATATATTGCCGTCGTGACTGCCGACTGCCAGGAGCTGACCGTTCTCGTGGGGCGCGATGGCCGTGAGACGGTCATTGCAGACACGAAACGTAGTCACTGGCGTATCCACGCCATTCAAAATGTCGTATACCTCCAACAGACCCGTCGCGTTTATGGTGAAGAACACCGAGTACCTGGACCTGCTCCAGCAACCTCCGCGTAAATCAGTATTCTGTTCGCTGTGCGCACAAAATTGCATCCTTTACTTCCTCTTTACCGAGCATACGCTCCGCGACACGATAACAACATTAACTTCGGGAACTACGCCGACAAAAATGACAATGGAGAGCTTCGACGCTGATAAACAAGACATTAGTCGAACGTAGAAACCGCGAGATATATCATCCTGTTTACGTGAATAGCTGCTTCGCTTTGTTTCGCGCTAAGTATTCATAACTGTATTCTACTCTTTGTATGCTAATTTATAGTCAGATATACGACACACAATGGTGCTGATAATAATGCATACTATAGTCTAGCGTCTGTATATTCTTAATATACATAGCAAATTTATATCAGAGTGAAAATTAGATAAAAGAAAAAATTCTACAACACACTTATAACTTAAGCGATTTTAAGTTACAAAGATTTCTAGCTTTAATTCGCGAGGCTAGTCGATTTAAGTCAATTGAATGTAATGGATCTAACCGGATGGTGAGCAAGCTACCCTCCTTGGCGGTATCCTCCGTCCAAATTTTGACAGTCCAGTCGCCCACGGTGAGGAAATTCTTCGTCGCGAAGGGGCTTCGATCGATGGCGATGACAGGGCCAACGTGACAATTGAACCTCATTGCCAGTTTATCGACCGAATTCGCAAGTTTCCGTCTAACGTTGATCACCATGCCATTCTCCATACCGGCCAGGAATTTGTGCCCTATCGTCGGTTCGTATTGCAGCTTTGTGACTCCGATCGCGCGAACGATATCCGCTCGAAGCGGATCATCCAGATCCATCACCAGCTCGTCGGTCGGTTGCCTCATCTTCCTGATATCCCACCACTTAATCGTACCGTCGGTGGATGCCGAGAGGAACTCCGTGTTGGTCTTGGATTGGATCCAGAACGCCTGGTTCGCCGGGTTTCTTTCGCGCATCGTCGTCGTCGTCGGAGAGAGAAAGAGAGAGAGAACGGGGGGAAGAAACGGGAGTGACGGAGTTACAATTTGGCAGCGAAACGGCAGGCTCTTTGGAAACATTTTGCCACGACGACGGCAGAAATTGCGACCGCGTTTACGAAACGTATAAATTGCAACGATCCGTAACCCCTCATCGGCTGCGAATCACTTTACGAACATTATTCTTTCACGGAGTCTGCGCCGTTTAATTGGCGTGTTTTCAGTAATTATCGCAGAGGTGAAATTCTATAAGCGTCAGTGCGGTCGCAGCTTCTAGTAAAGCTAAGCGGCGTTTTGCTGTGCTTGCTTTTTATTTTATCTTAATTAATGATATCGTAATATAATTTTCCGACAGTTTAACGGTGATGCAACATTATTAAGAAAATCATGATTATTCATTTAATAATTAATTGTTTTGCGATTGATATTATTTAAAGCAAAAGAAAAAAAATTATTAAAATTATTTGAGGATATACAAATCTTTCAAGCGACAACGTTAAACGCTAATTACGTGAACTCGAACACAAAATTACGTAGCAACTTTTCTGACTTATATCTCATACAGAAGTGTTCATGTGTTTCTAATCGGTGTTAACACGTTCTTGTCGATGCATGTCATATATCAAGAGCTGTATTAATCTCGGTATCAGAGACTACCGTTTGCACGGCTTTGCGGCGTTTCTCTCGGAGGATATTTGCGATTCCACAGGCCATACATCAAAGTCAAGCACGTCAGAGTTCTGGCCAATAATCTCGGCGGATAGGTGCAAGTCCCGAGGAACTTCCCCATTCGGAGATAGATAGATACCTGTGGCTAAACTGACGATGGGACATTTGCACTGGCCCATCCCCAATTCGGATGTCCCAGTTGCACACTTGGCCAGACATCAGTCCGCTAATCAGCATCGACGGATCGCGCGGATTAAACTCGACGATTATTAACGGCGACGATGATCTCAAGCACATCACCGGTGTATTTGGGTTCTCTGCGACGACACAGAATTATAAACTTTTTTCTGAAAATTTAATGCTGTTAAATAAACAAGTGACCAAATCAATTTTTTTGCTCAAAGAATTCTCTTTTTTTTCGAAATCTATACATAAAAATAAAAAAAAAAATAAATATTTTATTTGCTCAATTGTTTGCAATACACAATTGATAAAATTTACCTAGAGTATTAAAAACTGGCAAACACTTAAAAATATTTTTCTCGATATTTCAATATTTTTAATAGTGGTAAAATTTGGTTGGTAACGGTAAAAATTCTTTCCAATTAAAGAAGTATCGTGTTATGAACGAGCTAAACGCGCAAATATCATGCTTTTAATATGGAATCCTCGAAAATATTTCTATTGCTAATCACTAGTTATTTTACTTTCAATTTTATATTTTTTTGTGAGATTTTTTTTTCAGATTTGCGTTAGCTGTGAAAAACATTTTGTTATTTTGCCATATTATCCTACTAGAAATCATGTTACTGGAAATACGTTCGGCTTTATACGCGGTTGTTTTTGTCATGTGATATGTTTCTGTCAATAACAAACGCGCCGCATAAACAACACGCATGCGTATACCAACGTTTGGTGTAGATATATAAAGATTCATGTCAGTGAGACGCATTTCAAATATTATGAAGGACTTTGAAACGACCAATCGATTTCCGCGACCGGAACCGGGACGAGCGTGTGACAGGTCGCGTTTGACGACGACATAATGAAACATGCTTCCGATACGTTGTAAAACGTGTCAGATTCGACATTCTAAAAAAAAATCTCTATCACGGTATATTGCATTAGTATGGGAAAATTCAATAAAATTCAGAAACAGTGGGCAAGAAAATACATCACGCGGAGTACTGCAAAAACGTATATTTGATAGATTGAAATATTAAAATGAATATTGAAACAATAATAAAAAAAAAAAAAAAAACGCTTGCATTTTAAAGCTGAATTCATGATCCAATTTCAATCATACATTGTTAAATTTCCGTATATCGAGCACTGCAATAACATAAATATTATTACTTGTAAAAAAAATACACTAGATTTTCAGGTAAATCCATTTTAAAATATCGCGAAAGTTTCGTATTTTCTTTGATGATATTTTCATTAGTGGATAAAATACGCGTTGTAGCACGGTAGTAAAATAAAAACATACCGATATCCCATATGTAAGAGGAAGAATTCACGTTGGACGATTTCATCTCGAACTCCATGAAAGAGTAGGCGGCAGCCAATCGATTCTGTGCACCTGGCGACCACGACAGGTGATTGATTGGTCTTACGATAGGTTGCGGATCGACATACATGTTTGAGGTTCTGGGAAAAAGAAAATTAAAGCTCCCGTAAAAATTCGCGCAAAATCGCGAACCGGCGGAAATTCATTTCTTTCTTTTTATCTTTTTTCCCATTCTCGATGCGCGTAAATCATCCTCTCGGCGACGCGATAACGCCGTTGCTTTTACACGTTGCAGACGTCGTTCTTTTTGTTTCGTCCGCTTGGCGATACCCTTCACGAAGCGATTAATTGTAACGACAGCCGTAGATTCTTCGTTAGAATGCGCGGAAACGTATGGATACTGTTTACGTTCGAAGCGAAGTAACTTCTTATTACCTCGCTCGCTTCGAATTTTTCCTCGCGATCGCGACCAAAATTGTCCGCTTTAGTTTGAAAATTTTTCGGATACGTAAATAACATTGTCTTTAGGACAATATTGCCAAAAAATAGATCAAGGCTTTCTTTCTATTTTTGTATGCTATGTAACTTCGTTAAAACATAACGTTAAACTCGAATTTTTGCTTCTTTTATTCTTTTATAATTGTTTTCTGATTTCAAAAAGAAAAGAAAACATTTTTTTGAAATTTTTATTCTAGAACAAGTTTAAACAAATGTTTTTTATTTGGTTTGCTGTCGCTTTTTTAAAAAGTCTTCAAATTTTTTTCGTGGAGGTAGAGATGCATTAGTAAATCCAAGCGCTAGTCGAATACAGCGATATTTAGAAGCTCACGGAGTGACACATAGAAGAAAAGCGGATCAATTCGAAAATCGCGTGAGGCATCTAAGAGAGGCGCAACACGTGTTTGGACGCGTGAGGAAAAAGACGGTGAAAAATTGCAACTCGTGTTAAACAAGCATGGAAAGACGAAAAGCCGACGAGATATAAGAGAGCTTCCCCGCGAGCTTCTCAATGACAGCATCGTCGTCTAGCAAGACGTCGCATCGATTTATGGATTTTCCGTCCTATAAATAAGTTACCGGGTTTTCATACAAAATGCGCGACAATGCGGAATAGTGAGTAACGACAAGTTCGTAGATGGATTTTAGATCTAAAAGGAATTATACGAATATATATATTAATCGGAGCAACTATCTCGTATTTCTCTGGCTATCGACGTTCTTTTTTTTTACGTTTTAATGCACAGAATTTGTCTCCGGATTTACGAGATCCAGGAGATCCTATTCCTTATGTCTACAAGAACGTGTCGCACGAGCGGCATCAGTCCCGAAGATATGCGTCGTATGATAATTCCGTACGTGACCGCGATTTGCAGAGAGAGATTTAACTCGTCCGTGGAAGCTTGTGTCAGGCACGTTGAAACGAGACTTTGAATATTCCTCGGATATTGGCGAAAGCGGGATTTGCAGTTTAATTTATTCCAATTGGTTAGAAAAAAAACAAGTGATCTGCCGACAAAACAAGTGTATTTTAGACGAGTTTGCAATAAGGAAGCGATAAAAAGATTAGCATGTTTCTTGTCGGATATTCCAGCTTAAAGAAAACAATTTGAAAATGACAATTTTAATCTTTTTTTTTTTCGTTACAAGTAAGTTTTCTAAAATTGTGAGAACTGCTGCTTTTCTTTTATATAGCGACAAAAAATGCAACATACCTTATACTACGGGGAAGAACGAGTGCAGTCGGTTCCATATCGTCAAAGTAATTCTCGTAGATGTTGATCGCATTATTCTGCAGTACACAGCATTCCATAGGCTAAGCGAATAAGTTAATAAATTGATAACAGGATTACTACCTAATCCTCTTATCTTATACTAGGTTTTTCGCATTAAGGGATATTTAGAGTAAATGCATTTACTTTAACTAAGATTACATGTATAACATACATATTTTAAATCTTCTTAGATTATTCGTTTTAACTTTAATTGACTATGTTTTCGAAATTCCGACATTAAGAATATCAAGAAAGTTATACCAGAAATTGAACAGCAAACATCGATATCTTACACAAATAATTTATTTTCCGTGTAACGCGCTTGAAATGATTAAGAGGATATTTTATAATAGATATATTTCAAAGTGAGCTCACGTCAATGAGGCTCTTCATCTTCGGCGCCCAATACTCGTCCTTCACCACGCGCCGACGAAATCTCAGCACGGCTTCGTCGTCCTTCACGTTTATCTCCTTAGGCCAACCGCCCTCCAAGTGTAACATCCCGCTCTCCTTTGTTACCTTATGAGCAGTCTGCATCTAACGTAAAAATAAAAAGAGATATCAGCGAGCTGTGCGCGTAACGATGAAGTTATAAAAGTCTCTCCATTTCTAACCGTTTTTTTATTGCAAAATGTAAAACGTAACACCCCACATTTAACACTTGAGTACCCTTGAGAAACGCGTCACGGTGTTAAATGGTTTACTTAAAGAGAAAACGCGCAATCTCTTATGTCCACTTTCGCTGTATTTCACACTGTATTTCACATTAATCTATATTTTCATCGTGGCGCAGCTTACCTTCCGCAAATTCTTATTCGTATTATGGGAATTGTTCGCATAAACAATTTATATGAGGCATTTTTACGAAAAATTTATATGTTTATGGCATATGTCGTCAAAGGAATGCTAATAAATATTGATTCTTCATCCTTTTATGAGGTTAAATGCGGTATATTTAATTTTTTCATCGTGAGATATACGTGGTTTACGATGTAAGCTAATACGAGATGCACCGCGAAACAATATTATGTTTGAATTAAACTTTCCGCGAGTTTTATTTAGCGCACTCCCGGGGATTGAAAACCCGCGGATTTCCATCGTAAATTTGGCTTTTTTTTTTTTTTTTTTTTTTTTTAGAGAATCGCAGACAATATTTAATTTAAACTGACATAACTCTGATCCCCTGAAATGTAAAAATATTAGGAAGGCTCACGGTTGGGGCGTATTTACACGACGCGTTTATTAATTCTTGGAATTTAAATGCCGCAAACGTTAAACTTGCTGCAGAATTAGTTCGACGATGACTCAGCGGGGCTATTTTCATAATCCCAGCTTTCCCGTAAATCCTATGATACAAAGTCTCGAATATAGAAACTCATTAGCATTTGGCCAGTGCGTAATTTACGGATAATCATCTATGCAGCTGATATAATGATACATCTTAAAGATATGTAGCATTATATTATACTAACGTAATAACAGAGTAATCGACGCATATTTAAGATATTAATCTAATAATCTCTAACGTCTACTTGTTAAAAATTTTCAACATTTATCCAGCATTTATCTATGACATTCTAATATTTTCTTCTTTTAGAAGGAGATTTTATTTTCTTTATTACACATAATTATAATTTATATTCCTTTAATAAGAAAGAAAGTTACACGAATGAACACTAATAATTTTGTAAGAATAAAGACCAATAATGACCAAAAATTGAGATAAATAATAATTAACAATTGAGATTAATAATATTAATAATTAACAAATAAAAACACACACAATCTCGCTTAAATTCTTTTCTTTTGCGATTTACAATAATTTCCTTACCTCGTGAAGAGCGAATTGCTTGGACATCTGTACGCCACGGTGGCAATGGCTCATCCGGACGTAGTTTCGCATGAGTTCCGTATCCGGCAGGATATTCTCCTGAACGGTCGGGTCGGTCTCTGCGAAGAAGCATTGCTTACCGAACTGCGACCTTGGTTTGATGTATGCGTACTGGATCAGCATTATCGGAAATCGTTCTTTAGTAGGTTGTGGGACGTAAAACGAGGGAAAACGATGACAGACTCGCGCAAACAGAGACGAGACACCTCCGTTAAATTATTTAGAGGGTGGGGCAAGGAGGAAATCGGCGAACGGTGCAGGTTGCACATTTATCTAACCGCTGATACTTTTCACGCACGAGCGCCTGACGTCGATCGTGATACGCGATACGCTCGATATAGCGTGAAGGGCCATTAAGGCGATGTTCAGCTTGTGAAACACGACACGCGAACGAACCATGGCACGTTATGCCATCGAGATTGATGTCACGCGTGTTTCTTCGTTAATGATAAATGTGAAATTATAAATATAAATACGGAAATTATGTGAAAGCTCCAGAAAGAATAGGGGTAAACGGTACAGTTGTTGGCCACTCTACAATGATTGGCCATGCACATCTTAAAAAATTAAAGAATATAAAGAATTAAATATTATTAAAATGTTTTTAATTATGAATACAAAAATATTTAAAACACTTTTAAAAGAAACACTTTTAAACATTTTAATAGTATCTCTTTATAATCTTTAATCTTTTAGGTTCCAATTATTCTAAAGTGGCCGACAACTGTACTGTTTACCTCTATCTTTACAGAAACGAATAGAGAGGTTCTGATTTAATTTAAAGTCTAACTTCATGATCTTATATTCTGATAAGGGAGCAAATTTTCTAGTTTGTTTATCTACGGCAAAAATTGAAAGATGTCCGGAGAAATTGCGCAAGAACAAATTAGTAACTTTCAAGCTCGTATAAAGGAAATATTTCTTTGCTAAACAGAAAGTAAATCTCGAGTTGAAAGAAATCGTTTTTGAAACTTGAAAATCGACACGTACGACAACGTAGATGGAACTTGCGAGAAAAACTCGGCGTAATCTTCTCACACGGCGCTCTGTTATCGCGGTACATCCTCTTTGTGCGTCGGCGATTTGATTGCGCATCAATTCACCGCGCTGGATGCACTCTATGGAATTACGGTACCGCGCGCGCATTCTCGTGCCGTCGGGCCATCGCGATGACATTATCCCTTTGCCGAGAGCACTCACAATTTCTGCGGTCCGCAATCCGGCGTCCGCCAATCAACGCTTTCGCGCCGTCCGATAAATCGGATGAGCCCACCGCCGCCGGGCGCTACACCTAATGAATCAGATTCGATGCGGAGCCACCGGCATTGTGTGATCGATTATCCTCTGCGTACGCGGCGACACGAATCTGAAATTTGGCGATACCCCAATGCCAGATTCAATTTGCGAATTCCTAATGGCCGCGCGGGATCGTGTCGTCCAAAGTTTTAAGAAATTGGAGCTACACGCAGCTCCAATTCGAGCTATCAGTGCCGAAGCTTAATAACTGTCGTCAATCGAAAGCGGCATCGCTAATGGAAAGCGGTTTTTAAAATGAAGCTTTTTTTTGTATAGTTTGTTAATTTATTATGTGCGTACATGGTTTATATAATTTTATTTGATTTTTATTTTTGCAAAGAATTATCTTGTTTCCTATCACATTATAATTTTCATCGCAATTTGCGGTGAAAATACAATTTGCGGTGATGTTAAATAGAGCGTAGTACCTATAATTTTTTAGTCGTGAAAAATTATTAGTTTATTCTCAAATATTTCCAGTATACAAATTTCTAGAATCTTTGGGACTCAGAATATTAAGAATTGGCGGTTTTATTTTCTTCCATAAAAAATCCGCCCCGAAAAATATATCTTGCGTGTATAGAGCTTAACTAAAGCACAATTTAATTAAAAATTATAAACTGTTTAAGTGAAAATTATACGATTATCGGTATATATGTAATGACATAACGAAGCTTCGATTACGAACTTCGGAAGATCTACATACGAAATTGACACAACCGCGGCAGTTTGCGCGAACGTGAACTATAATGACAATATTATTCCACGAGTTCCCGAACGGAATTTCTCCAATCAATATCCTCATACGAGTTCTCAAATCAGATAATCCCGGAGAACGGAGCCACTCGTGATGAATCTGATCGATCGAATTGGGGCGTCGCGTATGTGCGACGACACATATCGAAGATGAACCTGGAGCGCGCCGCTAAAGCAATTTAACCACGGATTCTAAACCACGGTAGCGTCGCCGAATGGAAAGTTCGGAATGGAATTCACACGAATCTCGCCCGCGATTCTAGAGTTCCCCGAATTTTGGTGGCAATTAGGACCGATGTTCAATGGACGATCTCCGGCCGGCGGATGGCGGATGGGCCACACGGCGAAGTTACGAGAGGGACTGGAAATTAGTTTGGGTGTGCCGAAATGAAATGATAGAAAGTGATGGATTGTGACATTTATATCGTAATTCTAGAAATCGGATATATACATTTTAGAGCAGACACATTGTATAACGTTGATACGTATGAACATTGCAATATCAATCAAGCCTCCTCTCATCGCGTACTTCAATCGTTCGTAACTTTTTACTCAGCAAACCGCACACGTTTGATATACGTGTTGCGTCAAAATTTCCGGTAACCACAATAGTTTTCGAAATTCAAATAAATCCAAATGTATTCTTTTTGATTCGCGAGTGTGTATATTATTTTTTCATGATTTTTTTTATTAACTACATCAAATGGGCTGCAGCAATCATAGCTTCATTGTATCTGACAATATTTTAACATTTCTAAAATGTTATTTTGATCTTAACAAGCGAGAAATCGACGATAGAAAAGCGTTGAGGAAGGTAACAAGATCAAAGTCCAACTACAGAAATTCCTGAAGCTTCCAACGAAAGATGTTGGGAGCTTTCTGGCGTAAGGTAAAGTCACGTTGGAAGTCTTAACTTACACTGAGCAAAATGTGTGTTAAAAGAACCGTAAAGATTTCATTCATTTTATATACGGAGACAGTGCCTCCGCAGTGAACGGTCTTGTATTTATTAAGAAATCTTGTTTATTGGCGAGTGAGAGTTCTCAGTCAGAGCAAATTCGAATACTGCAGATGCTTCCAAGATTTTATATTTCTTGCGTAAATAATACGTCTTCTCATCTAGGTGTTTACAAAGACGACCTCGATGTAGCATTCATTTACGATACCGAGAATACTATCAGAGAATTTTATCAAGGAAGAATCTCATTCATCCCAATAGGACAAGATTTGCGAGATGAATATTCTGCCTAGAATCTTGACATTTTTATCGCATGAAAAATTGCGAATGACACACGCATTAAACGAGTCCCTGAAGATTCCGCAGAGATTACTGGCGTTACACATTGCTCCAAGTCGTATGATTTCGTACAGAAATTTTAGTATGGGAAAAAATGATTCTACAATTGACGATTTGTTACTTCTGCGACGTAATATTAACAAAGGCACAATTACACGAGTGAAACGAGGAAAAAGCACGCAGTCCAGCTGCGAGAAGGATGATACGAAACCACGCCGAGAACGCAAGGATCATCAACAGTCTGCGGAATCCTGTGAGAAACCGCGCGAGTGGCGCAGCGATGGTTACCAGATACCGACAGAAAGTTATCGAAAGACTTGCAGCGACTTATTGAGCCATCGCGAGTATTACCAGTCGATTGAATCCAATTCCCCGATCTGCGCGAAAAAACCTGCACCGTATAACGATTGGCAAGCGTGCGAATCATCGAAACACGAGTCCTACGAATCGAAACCAGCGACTCGAATAACATCTGAGAAATGGGTTTGCGAAAAACCGGCAACGGAGCGAAAGATCTATTATAAATGCAAGCCGAAACCGTGCATTTATCCGGGGAGCCAGGAAAAAGAAATATGTTTTCCATCATCGCGAGATCATTACAAAGATAAGTTGGATGAGGTAACGAAAGACAAGTCGAAGCAAATTGCAGCTTATCCTACGCAGCGATGTCCTGAATCAGAGCCCACGTCTTCCAAAAAAGTTATACTGAATGAGAAAAGAACTTCTCCTGTGAAACATAAAGTACCAAAAGAGCGTTCCGCATCAGATACACACGAGTACGATGTAAAACCTGATCCTCCGCCACCAAGATATCCACATTGGAGCGAGAATCCACCGTCTTATTGCGACCATCGCTTGAGGAAGACATCTTTACCCCCTGTTAAAGCTTCGCCAATTCCTAAGAAAGGACCGCGGAGATCTCGGGCGAAAGACATCGCGTCATCTCCGCAGAATATTCATGAGGATTCCAGCAGGAGTGCGAATGAAAATGAGCGTGGCAGAACAGATACCAAGGCGTTGCGGAAGAGTGTATCGAGAAAACGTGTGATTTCCTCCGAGGACAAATGCGCCGCTTCTTTGACAATTCCCGCGCCTGTCGACAAAACGATGGAATCTGAAATTCAACAATTTCCTACGCTGACGAAGGACGGTCGTTGTTGCGCTGAGAAACTTGAAAAGAAACTTGGCACGTCGGACGTTAACGATTGCAATCCCAACATGGCAAGTTTCAAGTATCGATTGAGTAAGTGTCCTTGTATTAAGGAAATGTGGGGTATCGGCGTCAAACGCGAGCCACCTGTTGACGTTAGTGCGCGGCAAATGGAAGGAGCTCTTTTGTCCCACGGTAGGAAGATGAAGAGACCAGAATCACGGCCAGGAACTACCGGAAGAAGAAGAAGGAGATTCAGGCCGCGGACACCGGGTAACGGATGGACGCGACAGAGGTACAAGGTTCGCTTGAAGATCTTCCAGAAGGGAAATGGACGTCTCGATCCTTGTCTCCCGCGGATCGTCGAACTGATACACCCGCGCGGCGAAGGAATCAGACCGAAGCTATTAAAGTCCGCCGCGGACAAAGGCGAATTTTCTTCGCGATCGAGAAACTCGTACCCGCATTATTGTTCACCTAAAACGCCGATTGCCGAGACGAAAAGTTATCCGACGAAAATGGACGAGAGCAGGGTGATTCGCGATCAATACCTGGGAAAACATCCTTGCAAAAAGCATCGCTGAGCTTTCGGAAACTACTTTGCGATGTAGAATATTTGGAATTCGCGTTGATGGATTGAGTTAACATTTATTTCAAGAACGTTCAAAATTTGCACTTATGTCATACTTTTGATACGAATATAAACTTTAATGCATGGAAAATAGATCCAAATGTATTATAAGCGCAAAATAAAATTTTTTTAAATAGTACATTAATAGTATTATTTTAAAAATTGTAAAAATTTTAGATACAATTCAGTTATCAGTAAATTATATTATTAAAAAGTAGCGTGTGCTTGCTTAACTAACATTTTTTACTATTACTTTACTATTATAGTTATTTTTGAACAATTATTTAATTTTACTAAAATGATGGCAATGACAAGCTCTCTGCGACCAAACATTTTTAGAGTGCCCATTTAATTTATCTTGCTTTTTGTTTATATTAATAGGAATAGCATAACAGCTTTTTAAGTGAAATATATGCACGAGACATGCAAAGGTGACATTAGAAAGGCGTATAGGAAGGGAGGCGCGGAAATGAAAAAATGCAGCTTGCGCGGCTCGAGACGTGGCTGCAAAAGAAGTCTGTTCGCAGCAGCTGGCCTCCAACTTTTCACGTTTATCATTATCTCACCCTCTCGTCGTACACCCTTATTTTTGCACTCGGTGGAACAAACTTGCGCATCAAACGCCGTTGTTTTATGGCCAGTATACATTTTCATTTCTGTCGGGGAAATGATATATCTCGTAGCCCTAATAAACGCGACTCGGGATTTAGTGAGCATTTATCTTGTCTATATCGACGAAAAATAATGGGGGAAAAATGAAAATGCGCGAGTTTGCGTTAATCCAATTCCAATAATTAATGCGGAGTCGTGGTAGATTTTGCACATCTCCCAATTTATGTTCTCCCGATATAGTTTTACATGGCTAAATATTAAGTTGTTATGTGAGTCTAAATTTCTAAAAGGCATTTTTGAGATATTAAAATTTGTAATACAACATACAACATACTCGTGTCTAATTATCTTACATAGTTGTATTTACGTATACGTGATGCATATTTCTGTCAAGTTTTGAAGACTTGATTTATATATTTAGCCTCTCTTTCTACATACCTTTAATGAGTTTATAATACATACAAGCGTGACGGATGTTATATCCGCTCTTGTGACTTCAAAATTGCTACCCACTTATAAGTACGTTAACCCGCACTCGTTTTTTCTCTTCATTGAAATTGCACGCAATTAAGGAGCACGGTAAAACGGCGGAAGAACGATCGCCGCTTGTAATGTTCACGATTGTTAACTTCTAATTGAACACCGATGTACTACAACCGGACGGCCCAGGTCGGTCGTTTTCTCTAACGGGCACGATATAACGAAAACCGCGTAGCGACATTTTCACGATACTTACGCGGAACGGTTTCACATTGTTGCAGATAAACGATGATTGGTTCCACATGGAGCATCGATCCGTGGCGAAGAGGTCGACGGAACCCCATCTCCAAGTGCACCAAAGACTAATGAATGACTCCAGCGTACGTCGAGCGGAGCAACAGCGGGCAAAATCGCGCACCAAAAGGGATCTTATAATCAAACGTCCGTCCAATATACTAACCATGTTAAACGACGAGAGGTGGCCTCAAATGTGGTATCTGGTAAGCAATTTTAATCAACAGTACATTATCCTGTGTACGACAAGATTGTTATGTCGCACCGAATAAATAAACACACGTGATTTCATGCAATTAAACTAATTAAAGTGTCAAAGATAAAAATATAATATTCGAATAGAAAATTTAGTAAGTTATGTTTGTGCTTTTTTAAAAAGGTACAATTTTATTTATCATATTGCGAATAATATTTCCAGATTAAACCGAGATTTACATTCAATTTAACAATAATTACATACTTTTGATATTATCGACAAACATAAAAGTATCCAGTAACATTTTATGAAACTTCTTTGAAAGAGTTATAATGCGATTAACAAGAACAATACAAATAAAATAAATAAAACAATGCAATGAAAAATGTATAATAAAAATATAAAACGAGCTCGATCGATATCGGCTCTCAGAAAGGACGTTGACGTTTATATCGCGCGTAAATGAAGACTCACAATCCACAGCCGGAAAGTGGCACGTCGAAAGTATTGGATAATTTTTCCTTTCAGAACCGGGGAAAGGGTTTGGACATGAACGTGCAGGGTGCTTGGGCTGAGGGAATTACTGGAAACGGCATCGTGGTCACAATACTTGACGATGGATTGGAGAAAGATCATCCTGACCTTTTCAAAAATTATGTGAGCATTTTCAGTATTGTATTACGTTTTCAAAAAGTTTATCGACTTCCCGATTTCTATGAAAACTCTTTTCTCGCGTGACAATAAAGTGACATTTTCAATATTAGAAAGCAGCAGCTCTAACTCATTTAACTCGCGTTAAAATGTATCGCGAGCTAGATGCAGTTGTATTTAAGTAAATTGCGTTGTGCAATTTTTCATGACAGTAATCTTGCAAAGTAGCTTTCTATTTGATTAAATTTGCGCGAATAAGTAAAATTGCAGGCGCTTAATATCTGCCTAATATCACTCGATGGACGAGTGTTCGATACATTCGATGACACGAAAAAAAAAGAGGGGAAAAAGGGAGGAAAAGCTTCGGAACGCACAATAGAGTACAGCGGATGAAGGCGTATCGCGGATGCACTGGGAATATCGGCTGTTGAGCCGGTTGAGCGCGAATATTGGAAGGGGTTATCCGGTGCATGTATATACCGAATAGCTATTGATTCATGGATGGTTACATTGAATGAGGCATCTGCGCACGCAGTAGAAAGTGAATCGTATTAAGCCAGTAGACACACGCTTGCGATATAGCGCTCCTTGGCGCGCTGCTCTGATTATGCGAGCTTATATCCCATCGCGTGTATTTCTCATTATGCAGATGATCCATAAATGAATAGGTATTAAGAAGATATCCGGATGTACGTGATCAAGGATTAAAGCGTAATACGCCGTCGCTCTAACGACGAATACACATATATTATTATAATCTTTTTCTTATAATCCTCCCGTCACGTATTATCTATTCGAGATATCTCTCTGAGATAAAAAAAACTAAAAATTTATTGCTTTCAAAAATTTTCAACATCCTTAATTTTGTATTCAAAACTTGTTAAAATCTTTGTCGAGTTTATACGCTAGATGTACTTTTACGACGGCTCTACGGTTACTATGTGCGCGCTAATTCATTTTATTTGTGCATACCAGTCGTCATATCTCGCGATGAAATAGAAGCGGAATAAGCGAGCGAGGTACATCACGAAACGTGTGAATTTTAATTAATGCCATTCTCGATTTCTGTTGTAGGATCCTCAGGCGAGTTACGACGTCAACAGTCACGATGAAGATCCTATGCCGAGGTACGATCTGGTAGATAGCAATCGACACGGCACCAGATGCGCCGGAGAGGTCGCAGCCACTGCCAACAATTCTCTTTGCGCCGTAGGTGTTGCTTTTGGAGCTGGCGTAGGTGGTGAGTGTTCTGCAAAGAGGATTATTTAATTTCTCGATGCACTTTCGAAATCAAAAGGGGTTCACGTAAATTTAAAAAAAATTCTTTTACATATATTTTAGAGCCCTGATGAGCTGTGAAGATTTTTATTTTAATCTGTGTCTTCTCTTAATCTTGAATTGCAGCGCGGGAGTAATAAAAAATTTTAATTGCTTTTTTAATAAAAGCTTATGGCGAAAAAGTTCGGGATAATATAAAAAATAAGATATTAAAAAACTTTTAGCAAGAGAAGGGTAGAATATTTAAGTACTAAATCGTCGGAAATGACAGTTCAATTCCGAGCGATCGCTTAAATTCTATTTGCAGTTCTGTTTCCAATTAGCAGCAGCGAAGTCGGATGTTGGAACGTCGTATTACGACGAACGACACGTGTTTGTAATAAGCAGAATTGATATCGCGAGGTCGCATCATTTTCGAATTAGAAACGCAATTGGCAATAGCCTGTTATGTACATTACATTCGGGACTGATCCAAATCGGTGCGCGGTGTCCAATTTCGACCTTGTAAATTGGATTTCCCTATTCTACGCGCCGTGACAATTGTGTATGATAATTAACTTAAACAAGAAATGTACGCTGTTTAGGAGTTTGGAAGCTCTTGTTGTACGTGTGTGCATATTTCTGAATATATTTTCAGAAAACCAGTCTTAAACTGATCATTAAAAATTCACGTAGAAACTTACATACATGCGAAGAATTAGTTATTTATGAATTTAGTATATATGCTATTACAATACTGTGTAATGTTGGTTATTAATTTTTCGTAATACCTATCTTCATACAGGTGTTCGAATGCTGGATGGCGACGTAACGGATGCCGTCGAAGCAAGATCCTTGAGCCTTAATCCTCAACACATCGATATTTATAGCGCCTCATGGGGACCGGATGACGATGGCAAGACTGTAGACGGGCCTGGTGAACTGGCCACCAGAGCTTTCATCGAGGGAATTACCAAAGTGAGTGTTTGTCATTGAGAAATATATTATTTATACTCTGCATGTGACTCGCAAATTTATTTACGCGTTATTAGTTACGTTAAAAATTTTAAAGTTTCTTAAGTCCGTTATTTATAATTTGTCCACGCGATTTTATTTATTTTTTGTATTCTTAAATTCTAAAATAAAAATAGAGAAGCCGAACAGATAAAGTAAATTACGCTTATATTTATTTTTAACTTAGTTTCGGTAGCTGAGACGACAATGTTTCTAGCTAAAAAATTAGATCTGATGTCCAGAAAATTAATTTAAGATCGGAGTATTTCGTAAAGCTGTCCAACAAATGCAATTTTCTTCGTAAATAATAAATGCTCTTCGTTTAATCGAGGGATTAAGGATTACTCGTAATAGAAGGTTCTTAATTGTCATATCTTTTTCAATCTCTAACAAGTTGAAAGAAAGTATGCCGCGTGTCTTGAAGCTTCAGACTTCGACGTAGCAGCGTAATCCACTTAGGACTGCAATTTTCTTCGCTATAATTTCCTACGCTATGACAAGATAAATGCAATTAGCTACAAGGTACCTTCCGTACGACATGGAAGCTTCTAGTTTGCTCTAAGATACTTCCTTATTCTCAAGCGTCAAGCAGGGGATTTTAAAGCTTCGCATTACAATGCTCATGCTTTGTTAATACGTTACATAAAGAGGCAGTAACTATAGAATTCAAATGAAATACTCTAGCTATACGGAAACTCCTAGTAGGTCAGATGATTTTTAATAAAAAATTAATTGAGGATTTAATCAAAGTTTTTTTCTATTGAGAAATATGTAGAAAATTCTTAGAAGAATAATGTATTTGCGAAAATAACAAGTGCCAATCGATAAAGTATTTAACATGATGTTGCGATACTGAAATGCCAACGCGAGAAGTTGTTTGCTCCAAACTGGAAATTGTTACCTTCCGGTTTTCCACTATTTTTCTAAAAATCGAGATTTCTTTATACAATTACTCTCATCAGTTACTTATAAAGGCCTATATTCTCAACTATCTTTTATTGACAAAGCGCATTAATTTTTTATTTGAGAATAAAAAAAGAATTTAATAGCTGTCCTGTAATATATCCTGTTTAAAGTTGACGAACTTTGAGTTCAATTATCGCCTTCTTGATTTCTTACGTCTTACGCCAAAGAAATACATTTAACTCGTTAATGCTTTTCTTTGTGGACCTAAATAGACAAGAAGAAGTTGCTTTAAGTGCTGTAACTATTATAGATTTCTCACTCAAGCATAGAGAAAATTTAGACATTCGGTTTTCGACTACGAGACAGTAATAAGTATGTATCGAATATAATTTTAGATTACATTATAATTTTAATATCATAATTCTATTATTATATTCTCCTCAATAATTTTGTATACATTTTTTATCTACTTCTTTTCTTTAAGAATTTTTTTAATAATAAGGTGCTGAAAAAACATTATATCTCTTCATAAATAATTACGCGATCGTCTTTTCATCTTTTAATTAAAGATTTAATAACGTGCAAATCTATTTTTACACTGAGAAAAAAATTTTGTAGATCCAAGAAAATATTTCTTTGAATAGTCCTAATAACATATTTACTTAATATAATCACATATTTATTTAGAATTATATATATTTACTTAAATTAAGTAAAAATATCTAATTCTAAATAAATATGTGTAAACATAAAAATACAGAACAAGCTCGTGTATATAAACAATAAAGGAGGGTATCGGCCAATAACGAGCGAAAACAAATTAGTTAGAATTATCGATTTTTTCAAATGTATTGTCAACAATGTTGAAGGGACGTTTCGGCACACCGTGCCTTCTTCAGCCTCATAATATGTGTATTATATTAAGTAAATATGTTATTAGGACTATTCAAAGAAATATTTTCTTGGATCTCAAAATTTTTTTCTCAGTGTATAAAAACAGAGAACCAGTTTAAATTCAATTTTATTATTTTTAAAATTATTAATTATGGTTATTTATTGTTAGGAATTTTATAAAATATTATCGCGTACAGCAAAACGTACACACGTGGATATCTCATCGCGTTTCTTCGAATCTCGTTCTCTTCGGAAGCAAAATTCGCCCGTTTGCCATTAATACGATTCGCACGCTCGTGTCCGAACAACGTCGCGGGATGAAATGAAATTCGCACAAATGTATCACGCAGAAGCATTCCTCTGAAGTCTTCCGAGTTTCAGTGGCGACAATGGCCATTGTCATCTCGATGTATACGCCTCGGCACTTCGATCGCAGCGTTCCTTTATCGCGATGGCGAACTTTAGCATTGAGAGGGCCCCTACTTCAAGTAACGATCATTAAAGCGCAGATACCTAGCATTAAAACGCCATTAAATGCTGCGGAGAAACTCCGGTAAAGATGCTCCGTATCGCCCATTTCTATTATCTGCTCGATTCACACGATCTTGTGTCCTATTTTACAACGGTCATAGCCAGCAATTTGAAATATTTAAGTTTATTGTTAGCCTTTTTAAAGTTATTTTTTGCAAAACTCATTTTTTTATAATTTCTATAATCGTTGATGTTAAAATGTATACAGAGTAATATATAGTTAATGACTTATTAGCGCTCTATTAATGCATTGGTATTTTTTTTTACAACATTAAAATGTTAACTAGAAGTTACAAAGTACTGAAATGAGATATAACAATACGTCAATAATGTTTTCTGAATTATCACTACGTTGACCAATGTCCGGGAGTCAATGATTGACTTCCTTCGATGCGACATCGCAGTCGTCGACGGAATTATCGACGGAACGATGACAGATGTAATTCGATTAGTTGAGACGATGAGGAACTCCTCCAGTTAGATCCGGTTTAATAGACTCGCTCGAGAGGTCAACCCTCAGAAAGTTTCTAATTGGGTGCTTTTAAGCGACTGGCCGGCTTGAGCTACGCTAACACGTATTACCATTTTAAACTTACTGCCGGCAATGTAACTGTAAATCATATGCAAATGTCAGTATGGTCGACACAGAACTCGTGGAAATTCATGATAACTATCGAGTAAAACATATATAGCAAATGGATCACAGGTGCACTTTCGTTGAAATTCATAAAAGATGAGCGTAATAATCGAAGCAATAAATTTCCATGTAGAGACATTTCCATTTGTATATTATAAAGTAGATTATGATAAAGATTATGATAAAAATTATCAAAAATGAAAAGATCAAGCGGAAAAAAGTCACAGAACAAATAAATAATTATTATAAATATATTGCTTAAAAACAATAATTAAACAAATTTCTGAAGTAGTACCTATAAAATGCACATTATTGGTAAATTTAAAAAAATTATAAAATATATTATATCGTTCCAATTACAGCTTTTTTTTATTTTAAAATTACGCAAAACGTTCTTGTATCTTGTATCCGGTGAACATTCGCGTAAATAGGATAAACGAGTAGTAAAATGAGTAACGTTTAAATCATTTCCTGGCAGCGATATTAAATGGCCGTACAGATTGCTTTCATCTCGTGATATCTTTTAAGTCATTTCACGCGATAGAATTCAAAGTCGACATCTGTATTTTCCAGAACCGATTTTTATTAACTACTCACGAACATTTCACGGCTAGAAACGAAATCAAACGTAGGAAAAAATTTTAATCAGCCTCGAGAAACTTTCCTTGCGTGATATTTTTACCTAAATCTTCATTTATTTAATCAAATTGGTACAATATAGTTTATGTTGTATTAATATAAATGTATTATATAACATTTGTATATAACTTACACAACATTATATCTAGTAATTGTATGTTTATTAAACATCTATTTTTTTTAAATTACGATTTGTTTTTAAAGAGATTGAAATCTATAATATAATATTCTAATATTAAATGTAATGCAAAATTACAAGATGTAACATGATTAAAAATTCACGTAATATAATACATCTTTATAGTTAACCAATAATATTCTTATAATAGCTCTCTAGATACTCTATTTTAAAAGATGCGATAAGCTTACGTTGGTTATATCAATGTTTAAGACACACAGTTTAAAAGACAGTACTGATATATCAAACCACTACGTTGTTCCGGGAGCTGTTTATCTTTGCGTGCTGTTATACATATATCTAACTGAACGCCAATTCCTTTTGTATAACATTATACACTATCTTCGACCAAGATAAATACGGACTGCCTCGGAATTCTCTTTGGGGCCTGTTATCAGGTTTGATAATCTCACCCTTTAGTCGACAGAATTGTAACTGTGGAATTCATATGTATTTAATGGAATTGCGTAAAAGATGTATGCATATTACGAATTATTATCGAATTAATCCATACTTAGAAATGCACTTAGAAATTATTAATTTGGTGTAAATTACACAATAATTTCAATATCGTCTGTTAACAATTGTTGTATAGGTCGAATTTAGCTATGTCTGATACAGTCAGGTGGATACCTTATCACTTTACGATCAAATAGCTTTACTGATCAAAGGCTCGAACACTATATTGCTGAATTAGTTAACGTCGAGCCTCAAAGAGAGTTCAGAGTTCGCGGTCACGCCTATAGTGTACCTTAGTACCAAACGGCTGGTCTTATCACGAGATTGCCGGACCTTCGAACTTGATAAAAAGTGCACCTGTAAAACTAAGCAATATACTTCGTAATATATGCCGCAATAAGTATCGTATAAATCCCGAAGTATTTATAAAAGAAAGATTCGTGATTTAACTCAATGATAAAATCTGCATATGTGACGAGAGTAAGTCTTTTGTACGTGATCTTGCCGAAGATTAGAAACTTGATTGCCAAAATTCCCCTTTTAATCTCTGACACGTACAAAATTGGAGTATTTCTCGTTACGAGTTCAAGACACACAATTCAGCGCCGATCTCACGGAGACCATTAGCGCTAAATACTCAGCCTCATCGACTTTCTAACAATGGTTTCGTTCCGAATCATCTACTATTGTGTGTCTACGGGCGCACAGAAAGCGGCTTTAATATGCAAAGTGTTTGAAACTTCTAAAAGCGCCTTAAGCGTTTCGAGCAACTTAAAGCCAAGCACCAGTGAAAAAAAGTCAATCGCCAGTATTATCCGGAGCGGTAAATCCAGATTTACTTTAGTTTGAACCACCGAATAGCTTGTTAAATCTCGCTGTTTTAATGCCGCAGCCTAAATTTGTTCGAGCGCGTGTTGTAAAGTTCTCAAAATATTTTTATGCATGAAGACTGCCTTAAATATCTTAAAGAGCTCGAATTGTTAGACGGTCCATGTATAACTGTTAAACATATAGTTCAATATATACATATATATTAGCTTCTCCTTCGTGAAGTGAAGTAAAAGAACTTTAAAACGCTGTTTAGGGTCGCAACGGTAAGGGTTCGATCTTCGTGTGGGCGTCCGGGAACGGCGGCCGGGACCACGATAACTGCAATTGTGACGGCTATACCAATAGTATATGGACGCTGTCGATCAGTAGTGCGACAGAGAACGGCCTTGTGCCCTGGTACAGCGAGGCGTGTTCGTCCACTCTCGCCACCACGTATAGCTCGGGCTCTACCGGCGAGAAGCAGGTCGTCACTACGGATTTGCATCATCACTGTACCAGCAGCCACACCGGCACGTCCGCATCGGCGCCGTTGGCGGCCGGCATTTGCGCTCTCGCTCTCGAAGCGAATAGAGATCTTACTTGGAGGGACATGCAACACATCGTAGTCAGAACTGCCAAACCTGCGAATCTGCAGGCACCCGACTGGGTGGTCAACGGCGTCGGTAGAAACGGTGAGTGATCATCAAATTCTTGATAGAGAAAAAAGATTTCTTAAAGATTAAACGTGCATGATCTTCATAAGGAGAAAGCTGCAATTATATTTATTACGTAAAGACAGTTAAATCGCAAAAGTTGCAATTTTTTTGTAGAAGATAAATGTAACAGTAATATAACCGATTAACATTTATTTCTTTTCTCTAGAATATTTTAATAAATCCGTTAAAGATTTATTTAGAAAGAAATCTTAGAAAATAAATATAGAATTCTAATCTAGATAATAAAATTCATTGATAAAGAATGAGATAAAAATGTTGCGATCCAATTTCTGTTTAACAGTGAGCCACAGCTTCGGTTACGGGCTGATGGACGCCACTGCCATGGTACGCTTAGCGAGAAGATGGAGAACCGTCCCGGAGCAACACAGATGCGAGGTATCGGCGCCACATACAGGCAGGTAAGTGCTCAAAAAAATTACGCCTATTAAATAAATAATAGGAGTTTTGAAGGTCTTTTTTATTCAAAATATCGATATACACGAAGAAAAATGTTACAATTATACAAAGTATATCATCAGCTTTAAGAAAAATGTTCGTGTAGGTGAGCGAAATCGAGATTTGATTCGACTGTATAGATCGCTATCTGCCCCTTGGGGGAACGAACATGTCTCTCGCAGATTACAGATTCGTTCGAGCGTGTCGGCTACCGTCAAGCGGGCTTTACTCGCCTGAAATTGCACTGGAAATCACGTGTAATGCGCCATTTACATTGTCGAGGATTGTAACGAATGGGGGACAAATCGCACGTTGCTTTGAACGAACGTTTACATAACTGAAAATATAATCATTTTGAAGTTGTGCTCCTCTAAAGCCACTAAACATAAAAGCCGTAGTCGGAATTTTATGTATACAACAATTCTATAAAAGGTTTGCGCTACTAATAAACGAGTAATTAAAAGTTACCAACGCGATTTAATATTTATTATTTTATCGTTTTAAAATTATATCCGTTGTTGAAAAAACAGTATTATAATCGTTTTTACAATTATCTTACTGTTCAGACAAAATTGTTATCAGTGTGTGTGTTTCACTTATTTTATATATTAATATATCAACACTAAAAAGATTTTTATCTTATACTAATATGCTAACATCTAAAGGATTACTATTTTCATAAAAATTGTAAAATAAAATAATTAGATCTTAAATATAAAAATATCAAGTTAACTTGATATCGAGAAGTAGTACCTACAGTTCGAAGGGTATAAAAGTATTTAACAAATAATGCGCAATTGACCGAATTGCCGGGGATTTAAACGACAAAAGGATGTATCCACTTAAAAAAATACCTGCGAAAAATTGTATGCGCTTGACACTTGACCCGAATTTCGTCTACTTTCTAGGACAATACCGCCAAAGAGCCAATTGGTCCTCGACTTACATGTCAAGGAGTGCAGCGGTGTTAATTTCCTCGAGCACGTTCAGGTAAGCTGAGCATGTCATTCGCAAATGACATCGGCTAATTAGCGGATTTCGTGTTGACTACGAGAAACGCAAACTCGGACGAATTTATTTCGAGGACGAAAATGTTTCGCCGGCTGAAGCTGAAAGTGGCAGAATTTTATTTACTTCTCGTTTGAATAAACTAATTTGTTTGTCACCGTTTTATACCGCCTATAGAAAACTAAGAGCAAACTGTAACTCATGCTAAATAGTTATTTAATTCTCGCCAAATTAACTTAAAGTATATTAATGACTGCATCTGCCGGCGAAACGTAATTACTAGATCCGGTGCAGATCTGTTAAAGAAAGTAAATGAATTAAGTTAATTACTCTTATAAAATTATTAGTTACACGGCGCAAAATTACTTCGTAAAATCTACACGTCTGATTTATTCTTTTCTTTTTAGACGAGCTAACTAGCAGAATTAGGTGTATATGTGAAGTTAATAAATTATTGTTAATAAACTATTGTTAAAAAAAATAAAATATTTTGACACCAATTTGAAAATTTGTCAAGTTTCAGTTTATTTGCATAAAGATCTGTGTAGTAAATCATAAATGTTGATAATGAAAAATACATGCACGTATAATTGATGATAAAGACACAATGGTACGCTTGTCATAGGCGAAGGTATCGCTGATGGCAGCGAGACGAGGAGATCTTCAGATACAGCTAACGTCTCCTCAGGGTACAAAGAGCACTCTCCTCGCTAAAAGGCCGCACGATATTTCGAAGGCCGGTTTTAGCCAATGGCCATTCATGTCTGTGCATACATGGGGAGAGAGGCCGCACGGCACCTGGAAATTAGAAATTCACAATGAGGGTCGATACCTCGGTAAGTCAATCGCATCTTCTCGTATTTCGCGTTCTCGCATAATCATTAAAGAATGCTTAATTAATAGTGATGAGGGAATTACGCAACACTAATTAAGACTTATATCTTTAATATGCCATGATTTTCATTGCTAATAACTAACTGTCAATTATACAGACTAAACTAATTAAAATTATTTATTGCTGAAACTAATCTGCTCAATTCGGTTTTAACATTTTTTTTTATTAAGCGGTATCCATAATTAATGTAGAGAATCTAATCCGATTTTTAGTACATTTTGAATTAAAAAAAAAACCTAAATTTGAGAAAGTTATAGCTTGCTAAAGTTTCTTTGATGACAGCAACTTCAAAAGATTTCGCATATAAGATATGACGTCACAGCACATTTTCGTGTACTATATTTTCTTCAATTTTGAAGATATTGCAAACATTCAAAAAGTTTACAAAGAAAGTATGCCATAATCTATCAGATCGCTTAATAAAAAAAATTTATGTTAAAACCGAATTGTCAAAGAATTATTTAGCTGGAAATAATTCTGAAAACAAATATTAATTAAAATTATTTATATCATTAGAAAAATCGTATTCGTCATCCTGATAATAATTTCTCTCATTTATATCAAAATTTAGAAGTCTCTTTTTAAATTAGTTAGATTTACAAAATCTTTCAATGCAATTAAGAAAATTATCTATTTACGATATAAGAACGTCAGATCACGATTCTTGTACATAAAAAAATTAATTTTAATAATTAATATATTTGTTAAAATAACCAATCAAATTAATTGATAAATGTTTCAAGAACATTTTAATATTCTCAACGATATAAAATTCTCATCGAACTTTTTTTAAAGTTTCTTTAAAGGATAAGATTTTTTTCAATCATTATATGGAACATACGACATACAATCAACTGACATTTATAAAAGACCATTATGCGAAATCTTAGATTCAAACGTCAAGAACAAAGCACTTTGTAGATTATGCCGGCATTAACTCTCGCATTCGAGAGATGCTCTGCGGTTGATTTAAATTTCAAATAGAATTCTACGTTGTTCGCCGCAACAATAGTTTCTAAGCGCCTCAGTAGCGTCTTCGTAAGGTCACGGTTACCAAGTTCCCTGTCAGTTGCATCTTCCAGTCGAAGATCCCCGCAAGAAATTCGCTAGATATTAACATCTATTTCTGACTTACATCGAAAGAAATATTGTATAAGAAATTAAAAAAAAAACGCTAGAATTATCCGTGATATTCTCACAATCTTGATCGCTCCTCGAACTATTGTAAATCGTATCGACAAAGGATTAACCGATTCATACGCGTGATATCCGGGCGGAATGGCTTAGACATGTCTAGCATTGCATGCGCATCCTGCGATCCGATACCGAGTTGGTGTTCAACTCCGCGAGATCCTTCGAGATTCCACCGCATTCTCGCAGCCCTCTCTCCCCCGTCTGGGACGCGACCGAGAAAGCTCTTACATAAGACCCATTTGTGCGCGATCGCCTAAGAAGCTGCATTATCCGCGCAAGGCGGATAATTGCCGGCTTCGAGCTCTGTATGCTGTTCGCCGCCCTTAGCGGCAAATAGCAGGGAGACATTTCGCCGCGCGGCGACGAACGCGGCCGATCTAACCGGGTAAGGTGCAAGCGTTAAAGCCACTTCGAACTGCTTCCGTGTCGGCTCATCAAGGTCGATGGCTACGTAAACTTCCTCTTATGCGCTTATGCACCGCCGACCTATATTGCTATAGAGCGCGCATCCACATCCATTGTCTCGAATTGCGTTCCAGAGGCGAGAGGAGGGTCGTGGGAATATTCGAGACACTGTTAAACCATCTCGGTGTTAATACACCGCCACAAATATTCCGTGGACGTGTCTTGTAGTTTCTGAATGCGACGTGCTTATGCGCCGTTGCGACGGGGACCTCTACGAAGGATACTCTCGTTAATTCTGAGACGTTCTTGTTAATTTCCGTTAACGGCGACCGCTGAGGATAACGCGCATTACAGCTCCATCGAACTACCGACATTTAACCGACGACGAACTTCTGACCAATGTTTAATCTTGTAACCCCGTATAATTTTCGACGTACTATTTCGTTTATGTATCGCGTCATTCGACACGCCAGTAAGCACTGGATTACATTCCTATCTCTCTTTAACCATGACGTCCGCTTTCTTTCCGCTGCATTTCACGGACGCATACCGGATCACAGGACGCGCTACACTGCACGAGTGGGCGCTGATCTTCTACGGCACCGCGACGCTGCCCGACCGGACCGAGTACGCCCTTTACAATCCGGCCGGCATGAGTATACCCAGACGGCCGTTCGTCAAGCCGCGCGAGACCGTCCCGAAGAGCCAGAACACCCTGACGAAGGGCAAGCAGACGCAGCACAAGTCCGACAAGTCCGGCAGTCTGAGCCCGCCCTACGTGGTGAACGCGCAGATTCAGTCCCAGCGGAAAGGCAAGCCCCGCGGCCAGCACAAGAACGGCAAGTCGGCTAATCGACCCAAGCCCACCGTTCAAACTCTTCGAGGTCTCACCGGGATGAACAGGGGGCCCAACAACGTGGCCGGTGACGTGCGTTTGATCACGTCGCGGCCACGTGGTAGAAGTACGCCCAGCCCAGTTACCAGCACCGTGTCCCAGATCGTTACGACGACGAAAACCACAAGCAAACAGATTATTACACAGAAGATCATCGACGTGGTTACCGCCTCGTCCCTTCAGAGGGGACTGATCTTGTTGGAGCCGCCGGCAAAGGCGGCCACTAACAAGGTCCCGGCGGTATTTCAGCAATATCCCAAGATCCAACAGCTCTATCCGGTTTACGGTGGGGCTCGCGGCGCCGGTCAACACGCCACGAGGGCCAAAGGACTCGACCTGCTGCAGGACGAACAATTCGACCCAAGAAACCTGCAACTGGACAAGGGTACCTAAACAAATGAGAGTCTCGGCGAGATGTGTCGGTTGTTTAATGGCGACAATCGGAAGCTGTTATGTTTGCGAAAAAATATCATTGCTCACTTTAAATTAGGTTCCTACAGAGTTTAGTCTTAACTGAATTAAATTAAATAATGAACTAAAATCTATAATTGCAAATACAATAAGATACGAGTCACTTCTCGTGACTACATATAATTTATATAGTTAAGAGATTTTTAATTTTGTTATTTTGAAATAACGTAAGTTTACATATATTTGATAAAAAATTCGAATAAAAAAATTAAATATCAGTATTTACATAATCGCGATAAAAAAAATCTGCACCACAGTTGATTAAACATATCTACGAAAAATTTAGTGTCGCGCGCACGGATAATCGCGATGACTAATAAGGCCAATCTATCTGCACTATTGTTCTCAACAGCGGTATTTTATACCGCGGGACAACAAAGAAGGTCGTTTCACAGCTTCCGATCGTTTCCCATTCGCTTCCACGCATCCGCCCGCACACCCGCACGCGAAGCGTGGAAAGTAGAGATGTATCGCGCGCAAAGCCCCGAAGATTAAACGAATCCGCTGGAATTTGGTTTTCGTATTTTCTCTTTTGTGTTAGCTGATTGCGACCACACCGTTACTTTTGTTTGTACATGGATATATTATCCCATGGCTATTAATACGCAGCACTGTAGACAAGCTTATTTCGCATTATTCACGTTTCTTTTTTTTTATGTGAGTTTAGAATGTTTCACGTGAAATGATCCTTACGTATTTTTCTACTAAGTATGATGAAACTTCTTCGCGTATCTCCTCTCGAACTAAAAACGAGAGTTCTCAATGTTTTCTGCAGAAACTTTGTTTTGCTGTGACATTTTTTTGTCGGAACACTTTATAAGAAATATCGTACAAGGTATTTCGTATAAAGCGCTGATATCTTTAGCTTTCGTAGCTAGACGGACGTAGCTAGAAAATTGCCGTAAGTGAAGTTTCGTTGAGTAAATTATATATTTGCATGATTAATACGCACGAATAGAAATTTATACAAATATCATTCTTAATTTAAACAAATTTTGTCTATATTATTGCACCCGATGGTTTTCACGCGCTGATGAAAGAACTATCAGTTTTCTTTGTGACTACTGTAAATTATTTAAGAAAATTATTTGGCACACTATATATGTATATTTATATAAATTTATAAAATGTGTCTCTCCTTCTTTAACCATGAGCTATTCGCCGTCAAACTCGCGTCCGCCAAACTTCCGGAGAGTTTCCTCTTAAGTGTAAGTAGCGCGCACTTAAATATTTAGCATAGTTTCGTCTTTATGTCAAACGTCGGGTTTTTCGTCATGTTGACACTTCCTGCGTCGCTTCTTCCTGTTGTTACAATCGAAGCCTCTTGCGTGAACGGCAGGTCGATAATAGGGAAACTTATCGAGGCCGGTAACGCGCGCTATGGCCTTTCAATCAAAACTTTCAATGACTTGGTTATCGATGAGTCTCATATATAGCCTCGAACACGCATCTATATGCGCCGGCTATCTAATGTATTGCCGACATGTATCGCCTTGTACTCTATTATCCTTATACACGGGACGCGGACCATTGTCTTTGACAATGAGAAAATTGTGTTTCCACTTTCATTTCACTTTCTGTCTAAAATACGATTTAAAAATTATTATACTCTTAGATATTTAACTTTTAACTTAACATTTTTGTCTTTTGACTTGTCATTAAATAATAATTTAGAAAGATACGATAAAATATACAAGTGATATTTCATCTTTTCTATTTTATTTTGTTTTATAGTATAATCCTGACATTGTTACATATCTTAATTCGAACCATGTGATATTAGAATTTGAAAGTAATTTCCCTCAAAATAGCAACGTAAATCTCGCAAATGATCCGCGAATCTCGCAAATGATGTTCATGATTGCGCTTGTTATCTCCTTTCCGAATTCTCGAATTCTAGATCACCATGTAACCGCAAATCGCTCAAAATTCAGTGAAACGCGACGACGCGAACGGTACTGAAAACCGCTAATGCGTACCGTGAAATGGAAAAGCCGATGAGAGCGAAACGAACCACCCCATCATGGTGGAGAGACCGGGCGGCTCCTCTCTCTCTCTCTCTCTCTCGTCTATCATCGCTACTAAATAATTTCCGCCATGATTGGAAATTTTTTCGCCCGCTTACCCCGCAAAATGGTTCCCGCTCTTAAGGCATTATTATCGAAATTCGCTTCTCCAATAGTGCGCGCTAACGACCCGTCGAGCACAATGCCCTTACATTCCCATTGTCTTACGAATAGCCCGCCACGTTGTCCCGATCAATTTTTGACATTTTTACGCTCCCCTTTTACCCTTCTCTTGCGTCATCCTCCCATTCATTTCCCTCAACCCTCGGTCGCAAGTTATTTCCTCTCTCGATACTTTTGATAAAAGAAGTTGTCCGAGCGTCGCGACGCCTGTCACTTTACCAGCCATGTCGCGCGCTCGTACAGCAACATTTTAACGATGACTTTATTACAACTGGCAACCGGCACAGTTTACGGATGCCGGCCAAAAGAGGACACGCGAGAGTAGTCCCGTCGCGACAAATTGGATCCGCTTTTCCACCACTTTGATTTCTGGTCTCCCGTCACTACTCTCCACCTATAAAATCCAGCCTGAAATTTAGCTTTTCCCGTGAGACTGATTTCGTTCGAACCTGGTATATGTTCGAACCTGTATATATTTTAACTTTTCTGTGTTCTGTGTCTATCTAAACAAAATACGAATTCATATAACATTTAAAATTAACTTTTCTAGAAAAGTAAAAACATTGTGTTTCGTTATCAGTGATAAGCATAAATTTTTTAATTTTAATATTGCTCGAAATATTTCATTGTTTCCTACTCTGTTTACGATTAAATGTTCCTTCTTTAAGACGTAAAAAGGAACATTTCATCGTAAACGGAGTAGGAAACAATGAAATATTTTGAGCAATATTAAAATTAAAAAATGTATGCTTATCACTGATAACGATAGCACAATGTTTTTACTTTTAATCAATTCTTTAAATTCATTTCTTAATTAATATGCAAATCTTGATTATTGTGGCACGGTTTAAACCAGTGGTTGAGAGAGAATATCAAATAATCCTCCCGAGCTGTTAATGGCTGGCTGAGAAGACACGATATATAAAATTAGCTTCCATTTAGCATAGCGCCTCCGTCTTGGAGAAGCTAGCTAAATGGAAGGTTCCTTGCCCGCGGCGCAAGGAAACCTCGCAGATGTATCTTACCTCGGGTAAGAAACGATAATCGTCTACGAGTTTTTACTATTCTCTCGTTGCAGAACACTTTGCATTTAATTCCGACGTACACATTTCACTGAGTAAATGCGCGCGAAGAGTCGTCGCTGATTACTCGGTTATTTTTAACTCTAATTTAATCAAGACTGGAACCTTTCCTTCTCCGCGCGCGCGCGCGCTTTCCTCCATCGCAGACATTGTTCCCGCGAGTGAGCTTAGGACGAAATTTTCCCCACGGCATCGCGACGCTTTATTAATTTCCCGGACGGCGCCGTCGACGTCTCCGCCGCCCCTTCCACTGTCTCGCTCGCGTCTCGTCTACCTCATGAAACCTTCCATTTTACTACCTTCACCTCTCTACGAAATACAATGTCTTACGTGATATTTGCGGGCAAGGTCGCGGAGTAATTTCTGAGAAAGTGAAAAGCACTTTCGATAGGCAGATGAAAGAAATCGATAATAAATATGTCCAATAATTATGACTTTGCTGCTCCGCGACGATTTAAAATACGAATGTTTCATAAGATTTGAAAAATACACACAGATTTTGGCGCGCAATATTATACATACGATATTATTGATATTTTTATATTATACGGAGATAATTTGAACTCCATTCTATCAGAACCTCGCTTATGAAAATGGCGCTGCGGGGCTCTGCAAGCTTGCGTTTATATTCTCAGGAATCCACGGTACGTATATCACGTAAAATCTACTATAGAGTTGATTGCAATCGTGTATGCATGTATGTATTTAATGTAAAAATAACAGTAGGTAGTTATTATTGCGTAATTGCTACAGGACAAATACGTTATTTTCAATCCATTCCTTGCTTAAGGAGTAAACATAAAATTTTGGCACGTTTGCACTTTTTATATTTGAATCTTATCGCATATGTTACACGTTTGTCAAAAATTATAATTATTTCAAGAGTACTGGAGGCAGAAGAAATTTCAGATATTAAGGTGATCCTAAACCCGTGATTCTAGCCGGTTTTTTTCGGTTTTTTTCTTAGCACTAATCTTTTAATTGACTTTATAGAAATGCAAAATTCTTGTCTAGAATTAAAGTACGCATCAAAATCTAGGTCATGGTGGTCGAATTTATATGTGGTGGTCGTCATGTATAACAAAAAATATTAATTTTTTTTCGTTTTCGATATAAATTCGACCACCATGACCTAGATTTTGATGCGTACTTTAATTCTAGACAAGAATTTTGCATTTCTATAAAGCCAATTAAAAGATTAGTGCTAAGAAAAAAACCGAAAAAAACCGGCTAGGATCACGGCTTTAGGATCACCTTAAATAGAAGAATGTTACGGAGAAATAGCTTCGACAATTATTTCAATTTTCTTTTCTTTTCATTTTATAAATGCTACAGTTTTTTCTGCAACTTTTTTTCTGTCTCTAATATTTTCAAGATCTATGAATCGCTTTTTGTAAAGTATTTCATACAATCACTCGATATGAAATAGCTACTTATCATTACACTGAGAAAAAAAGTTTTGAACTTGCCTAAATATTTTCAACTAATTATTATTTTTTTAATTGAAATATTTATGTATTTTAATTAAATACGACATATTAAATCTAACGTGACGTAACTTGACTCAAATACTTAAACATTTCAATTAAAAAAATAATTAATTGAAAATATTTAGTCAAGTTAACAACTTTTTTGCTCAGTGTATCACTCGAATCGCGCTAATGTAGCTGGCGCTGTTGTTTTAGACACTCTGGAGGAGTGGAAGCTTGTGTTCTTCGGCACGGACACGTCAGTGGAAGTGGACGACCAGCTGGACAAGGACAAGCCGCTGCCGCCAGTGGTCCACGAGGAAGTGAACAACGCGCCTTCGGATCTCGGGCACAACGCCGTGGATACCGAGGGCGATCCGTGGACGGGTAGCCGGCAGATGGACCGGGTCTCACACCCGGAGGTGCAGAGGCCGACGACGGAGAACCAGACGAGTGGCTGTGCCGCCTTCGAAGCCGGGGGCAGCGGGTGCCTAGGTGGGTGCCTCATACTACTCCTTCTAGCCTATCTGACCGGCGTGCCCGGCTGGCGGGAGTTGATCACCAGCTGGCCTGCCTCGACGAACAGTCGGAGCGAGTTGGGCACGGAGGCGAATCGGCCGCTGATCGCGGCAGCGAGCGTCGTCCCGATGACGACGGCGACGTCGTGGGCCGGCGACACGACGACGCGACGCGCTATCCCGACGGCGATACATCGCGCGTCGGATGCGCGCAGGTGTACATGATGACAACGGATCGCGTTTGGTCCCGCGACGGCTCGCGGCCCGATTCTGTGACTCCGGGTCACCGGGATTGCCGCGCGCGGGACGGCCGCGCGGATTTCGACGACGTGTGCCTGACGCGCGCTTGTGATCCGTGAAATTTTAATATACTTGTGATGGAGAGTGGTGTCGCGCGTAGAAATCGGAAGGGGGGAAGGGAAAGAAGGGGAGGACTCCGTGGCCTCCTTTCCCGGTGCTAATTGTCTCGAGAAGAGATCCAAAGGACTGTCCAATGCTGAATTATCGTCTGTCCTTCTCTTCTTGGAAGAGAAACGAATGATGTGTGTTCGATGATGAACACATCGAGTCTGAGAACTTCGTGGCTCGGTTAGAGCGTTCCTCGTGATCAGGGAAATGCGATTTTCTCGCTAACACGCGCCGTTAGGGTTGGCTTTGGCCTAATTTGTTTGTGTCGTGCAAGGAAGCGAGTCCTCTCGTAATCGACACGAAACGTCCGCGGACGCTTGCGCCATGACAACACTCTATTCGTGAGGGGTGGCTTCGACTGATCGAAGTTCGCGTTGCGACGAGGATGGGACGGAAACTAGATGTTTACGAGGCAGGAAATGCACGGTTCTGTTACCGATTGCACGATGAATCGGATGAACTCTCGATTTCTCATTAAAAGCGCTTGTTTTTTAAGGAATTCGACATAGATCGCCCATTTGGGCCATTGAAAGGATTATGTTTCTCCTTTTTTCTTTTCCGATTTTTTCATGTTTAAAAAAAATATAAGTTTTGTTCGACAAGAAACTTTAACGGAACTATGTATTGGACAGCAGAAGTTTGCGGAAAGTTTCATATAAATTGTTGACATAAAATCTCGAGGTAAATTCAACATTGCAAATTTCTCGATAGACATGAGAAAATGTGATTTTTTTGCACGACCCATTAGCGTCGTTTCTTATACGTTATCTTCCGCCGCGAGTTTTTCCCTAAAGTAGTGCAAAGTGAACTTTTCTGGTAATGAAAAAAGTAAAATAAAAAATAAATTTATCATAATCCACACACACACACACACACAACTAATAAATAAAAAAAAAAATAATATTTAAGATTTAATATTTTAATATCGGAAATCGAGAGTTTGTCACTTTTCCAAATCTTTCCGTCTCCATAAAATTGCCGCAGTCACAGCCGTGTAATTCTATGGACGTGCTTGTAAATATATGCAAAGCGTATTTATTATACCTCGCAAAGTTACGTACGATCTTAGGAGTTTCAAGAGTAATGGCACTGCGATCCCGTGGCATCCTCTTCCGCCACGTTGAACGAAGCAGAAATGGGTAAACAACCAATGTTCTGATAAATGTATTCTGGAATTCTGCTTGACTTTTACACGAAAGCAGTCGCAAGGCCGTCATAATGAATCTTAAATTCATATTCGCCATTTTTAACTGACGCCGTATTTAACGTTAGCAAAGACGGCTAATTGAGTTTATGTTCTATTTAATTAATACAAAGAAACACTGAGTTGTATCCTTTCAGTTTTACGATGATTCATGTGCCATGCAACTGTATCAATTAAATTTTCTTCCAGAAATCAAATAAATCTTCTTTCGAGCTTTTTTTTTTAATTCAAATTGAAGAATCGAAGAAAGATTTCAGCAATCGATTGTAACGCAATCTACCTTGTGCTCGATTCTGCTCAGCGTTTCAGTCGAGGCCGGCCATACGTGACAGCGTCCTATATTCACATGTGTAATTTTCCACGTGAACTTTTTGTACGAGACAAAAAAAATAATAACAGGGAGCCAACTGCCATTAACGAGACTCGACTCGTCCGGTCTCGTGCCCTGTCTCTCCTGGAAAAATTGCCTCGCGTAACTTATAGTACATACATCCGATGGAGCTGCAGTTAACTTCAGCCAACGTCGTCGATTTTGATCGACGGATTTTGGCTCCGACGTGTTCCAGGGGGGAAGGGAGGGAACAGTTTTTCTCTCGCCTTCTTTTTCTTCTTCCCCTTTGCCCTATCTCTGTCTCTCTTTCTCTTCTCTTCCCCCCCCCTCCTTTCTGTCTCTCTCTTTCTTTCTTTTGCTCGCTCAAATGCATGAAAACACACGATCTTTCTCTTCCTCTCTATCTCTTTTTCTCTATGTCTTTATCTTCTCGTCTATCGGTCAACACCCCTTTTGTTTTCCAACATCCTTAACATTTTCCTGTCTGCCAGCTTTCCCTTACGTTCCGTTTCTGAACCTTTCTCCACGCTTCATAAGCACTCTGCGTCCCTCCAAGGAGATAGGATATTCGGTGAGCTATCAGCACTGCCGAACTAGGGGAGCTATAGGGAGGTTCTCCGGCTGCCTATGTAAACAGTTGGGGATGGGGTACACGAAGCTGCGTGTGGATTTTGGATGCACATTAAACCTCGGGCTTTATTAAGATCAACGACAATGACCGTGTGCTTAGTAATTTACTTTAGCGAGTAATACCATTTCTTCTTGTTCGAGGTAATGCGTACGTTGGATATATATTATTTAATTTAATTGCAAATACGTAGCTTCTATTATTTTTAATATAAAATATGTTACAACGTACGAAATTTTGTGAAAATATTTCCATATATAGTGATCAATGAAGGAGGATATTTTAATTACCGTATTTAAAGATATGTTATAAATATACAAACATATGCATGTAATATACAAAAATTTAGTGTAATTTTTAATATTTTGTTAAAAGAGAAAGAATCATTGTGCCACGAGTATCGTTCGTACGTTCATAATTCACACTCGGCCTCGAAAGTACAGTATATCAAATTTTCGACACGAAACTTGCTCAAAACGTTGTTAACTATGATAATTAAAAACTGCGCGGTCCGCAAGTGTTTGTAAGTTTAATAAATGCCCGTAACGCTCAGCCAATTCGATGGCGATAAGAACCGTCGCGCCGTTGAATGACTCGATATTTTTTGAACAATTTTTAGATACCACCGTTTTGCTTGGAATATCGATGAAAAAAAAAACCCGGCGGATGCTATTCTATTGCGAGCTTAGAGGTGATCGCGCGTGCTTGGTAAAAATTTCAATTGCGGGGATAAGCAGTAAACTCGACGAGAAAGCCGGGAGCTTCGCGGCGAGTTGACGGGGCGATTTTTCTTTATCGGGGAACGATCGTCAACGAGTTATCGAGTCGGAAGTTTTCACCATCAAGAATTCCGCCGCTGCGAAAATTCGTTTCTAGGATTTACGATTTATATCAACGCGGCGAATCCAATCATGTTCCGTCGAAAGTTGTAGGCCACAAATCAGAAGTTAACTGTGCACGACAAGCCAGAAATCGAATTACAATCGATATATTGTTACTTCGGCTCGAATAATACATGCCGATTATAAATAAAGCGCGAACAGTTTTGAAAGTTCGTATGTTATCCGATATGCTCCACGGATTTCGTCATATTGTTGGTCAAAGATCATACAAAGATACATATTGCAGCGCAGTCAAATTATTCAATAAATTGTCATTATCAGTTTTTATCTATAAGATTTTTAAGATACGAATTCGATGAATTTAATTAACACTTGACAAAAATCTTAAATAACTACTTGATCGACGTCGCTCCGTACTTTTATCGCGCATCGATACCCTAGAAACTAATACGCCGAACGGCTGAACAATCGTACGAAAAAGGGAATATTGAATGGCTGCGAAATTAAATTGACGTTACAGTTGCGATACTAAATGTCTCTTTCCAAGCGGCGTTCTGCGAATGAAACGTTTGTGATTTTTCGAGACTGATGCTCTAATGGATGGCTATCAAATGCAATCGCGAGGAAAAAAATATATATGTACTCAAATGTATTAATCCCTGGATACTATCTGACGATACTATCTCGGTCAAGAGATGCAAAAATTGGTCAAGTGCTTCTACGTCGAATACACTCAACTCCAAAGTTAGTGCTTGTCATACAAATAAGGTACTAATATACTAAATAAAAAAAGATAAAATAATATATATATATATTTTTTTTTTTTTATTATTTTACTTATATACAATCAAGTTGTATAGTAAAATTTTTAGAATATTATATTATAATTTGAATGACAACATAACTATGGTAACAAAAGTACTTATTATGTTCGAGACTAACATATAAATATTTTTTATTTTTTATTGAATAAGTGAAAATAGTGTTCTCAATCTTAAAACAATTAATGTCACTTTATTCTATTTTATACTATTAGCGATTCAAAATTAATTTGCGAATTTTCATACTTTCTGCAGTTTTTAAATGCGCTATCGTGCATCTCGCACATATTAAAATATTTGATCTACTTTTGTTGTTCAATTTCAATATTTAAAAATTTTCTTATCAAACGTCATTTTTTATGACGTAAAAATAAAGCGAAATCCTCACATTATGAAGAGGAAACTGAGGAAAGTCGCGATTGCAAAGCTGCGGATAAGATCAGAAAGAATATCGGACTGAGTACTTCGAAATCAGGTTACATTAGCAACTAAATTCTCGTTCCTTACGGAAAATGGAACATGCACCAAGCGCGAGTTCCGGTACCGTATTCCTCGATGGATGGATAGAAAAGATATTTAATATTCCAATTCCGTCGATATTGAGAAAGAGAGACGCGCGAGTAGAATCAATTTTTTCTTTATCTTCTTTGACAGCCGTTATACGGCTCCTTTATACGACGTGTCTTTTTTTATATACGTGGATGAATAAGATTTTTATCAGCAATCTACCTAAGGAAAGAAATCCAAATATTATAGTGGAAAAACGAAAAATCCTGTTTACTGTCAATGCAATTTCTAGGAATCCTTTCCTTATATCTTATGCAATTTGTTCGATACCTTGCGTCGCGCGGGTGTAAGAAAAATCCAAAATTTGCATAGAACCGAAAATATACATATTTTATTTCTCCGTTATTGTTTTCTATTGTGACTGTTTTATGTATACAACATTCGAACTTTCATAGCGGCGCATAAAACTAAAATTTAGTTTTATATGTATAACAGATCAATGTTTTCAGTACGGTTCTTTTCATCTCCAAAAAATATTGGCTTGTGTTTCTTTTTTAAAGCGATCGATTACACGACAGAGATTAATTCTAGCAGGTCTTCAGCATTCGCGAAGGTTCTCTTTAATCAAAAATTCGTTTCTCGCGATGTAAAACGAAAAAAAAAGAGACCGTCATATCGTGAGGGTGAGGTACATCGAGAGGAAGGAGCAGTTCTGATATAAAGCAGCGAAGGGCGGGCTGAAGCGGGATGGAAATTCAAAGGCGAGTTGATTTACAGACAAAGATTCCCTGAATTTCATCTCTGATCAAAAGCGTATAGCTCGGTCGGCATTTTGCGAAATGCTCCGCTCACAAGGGAATAATTATAATGACCCGCGTATGTGCAAAATATCATGAAAGAAATACCCGCGCAGTAATCCGTATCGTATTTCGCAGATTAATTGCGAAATATAGTCGGACAGAATCGTAAGATTAGTTGACTTTACCTTTGAAAATGTGCTCATAATCGTCAAATATTAATTTTCCTCTCGCAGCCTTGAGCGACAAATAAGAATTCTTTTAATCCTACGTCAAATTAAATTTTCCCATTAAATTGAAAATTGAATTTTTACACGAACGTTGAATTATATATATATTTTTAATATATAATAACACATACGCATATAAAACACGTGATTTGAGTTAAATTTTACGTAGTAGACGAAGAAGTAGAGTTTTTCTCATTATTTACTTTGAGAGATGCGGTACGTATTTTTTATCCAGGTAATCTTTTGAGAATTATTTATTCGTATCTGTAATATAAAAACCGATAATGAAGTAGATTTCTCGATCGAGGATCTTCGACTTTTATAAATTGTTCGTATATACACATGCATGAGATTGTAATTCGATTTCTAAATATCTTGTAAGTCAATGTACACTACCCTATATGTTCATTCATCACCTCAGTTTGTTCTTCCCTAAACTATCTTTTATTTTAAACTTCTTTCTCAAACGCTACAACTTCTACGCTAATATCTGCTTCTATTTTTCTTTCTTTATATTGTTTCCGTTCCTATTTTCCATTTGTTGTAATTAATATTGTAAATATATAGATCGATATGTGATAAACAATGAACTTTCCCTATTCTATTCCCTATTCTCTTGCATTATGTATTTTCTTCAATTTTCATCGTTTCCCATCTGAATATCTTTTGATTTCGGAAAAAGCAACGTCGAGAATTTGTAGAAATATTTTCTCTTACTTTGTTTATACACGTGCTAATATGGAAGAAAGGCAATTCTTTCAAATTTTTATTTATTTAATGTATAATATTTATAGAATTCTCTTACAAGAATTATGATAATTCTATTAATTCTACTATAAAATGTAAAAAAAAACAGCAGATTTAATATTTTTCCGTGTGATATCTCTTGCTGTTTTATTTTAATATTTGAAGAATGGTTCCTCCACATAAGCATAAGACTTCTTTATCCCTTCGTTGGCCATGATATATTATATATTTTTAGAGAATAGGCAGTCAAAAGAGTACGAATGCATATTGAATAACAAAATAATTTTTATTGCTATCGTTCGTATCGATAACATGTACAGCAGTTATATTAGTTTATTACTCATTGTGATTATATTATTATACATTTCATATCAATGTAAATGGATGGTGCGTATTAGTCGCTGGTGCCGTAATTATTATCGTCCTCGAAATATCGGACTTGTTCATGCACATATCATTTCAATCAAATCGCAATGGGTGCTGTTCTCTGAAGTCAGTGTACGCTTATATATTTTGTTTCTCTTGATTATCATATATCTCGAGATTTAATAATTTATAAAACGTCGTACAGGATGGTCTAGGAGAAAATTATTTTTTATTTTTAGATGATGTAAAAACAAGAACTCTTCTCAGATTTTCTATGAATTATAACTCTATTGAAATTGACTACTCACTCTGTAAGAGAAACACTATTATATCATTGAGGTACCTTACAGTTAACAAACTTTTAATTAGCAATTTTAAGGTGCAAATTAATTAGACGATATTTATACTTATAAACGTACTTAGGTGAATAATCTTCGTTTCCCGAGTGAGAGAATGAGCAAACATTTTTCAGGCTAATTAGCTTTTGAGATGATATTATAGCGTAAATTGATTCGTTCAAATTATTTATGCTTTTCAAAGTAGTGTTATAAAATTAGTTCTCTTTACACGGCGACGCAAGATTCACGCAGCATTCATCGATATTTGTGAGGAAGTCTTCAATAGTCTTCTCCACGTGTATCTTCAGTTAAATTGTACTTATACGTCCCGATAGGTCAAATAAAACTGTATATAAATCAAGAAAGAATACGCTTCTACGTCTCATATGATACATTCTCTGCGCTGTGCGTCTAGTTGGTATCATTTATCTAATTATATTTGAACCAAATTGAGTTTGTATAGTCCGCTTATTTTGCCCGATTCATCCAAATTGATCATTGACTCACGACATTTACCACCATTTTCTTTCGTTCTTTATTTCACTTGTCAAGTTCTATAAGTGGAGACGCTCGTAATACTGGCTATATCGGAAAACGAAAGCTTGAAGCTGTAGATAAGTGTTCATAAATAAAAATTTAACAACAATACAAATAAAATGAAAGAAAATATGGCGGTATTACAGGTCAAAATTGCGATTAAGCATTAAAAAGTGGACATTGTAAATGCCCGTTGATGCAAATAATTGTCTAACAAGAAAAATCCAACATAAGCCGAAATGTCGCGATGGCTTAAATCTGTCAGTTAGCCTTGTGCAATTTAATTTTAATTAGTGACTAATCTGAAAAAGATTATAAAACAATGGAAATGAAAATAGAACGTAAACAAGATATACATATATAAAATTTTGCGGTAACTGTCCTGTCATTTTAGAAAAAAGTTAAGCTAATTTTTATTTTAAAAAATTGACTTTTTGCGCTTCCATAAAATAAAACAAATGTTCGATAAGCGACGATTAATTTCTAATGAAGAAAACTCCGCAAAATTTAATTTTAAAGCACTAATTGTGTAATACATTAAAATTATTCTTTTTAAATTCACATTCTCTCTTATGACATGTTTAACGCCAAATTTGGATTTTATTTTATGTTAAGATCGAAAATGATATCTTTGTATTAAGAAAATAAAATCGCTATCGGACGATTGGATTTGGCTTTACATGCAGCCGTAAAAAAGGATGAGAATACGGGTTCAATGTATTTTCGAGGATCTCGTTGACCCTCGCGTTTCTTCGCGAGCGAGAGGGATTGTGGATCGTTGCGTGATTTTTCCCACGAAACTTATTCTACTCGAGGAAAGATGTATTAATCGCGATTTCTTCAATTAATCCCTGATTTCGGGAAATGACATCCGTCAGGGAAACTATACGGCATAAAACGATGTTATCCGTATAGCAGTGAGTTAGAAAGATCAAAATGGAAACTTTTCGAGCGAATCGATTGAAGGGACCGGCGACTTTTCACGAGTTTCATGACGAACCTTCATCGCCCCGCGGAATCTCGTTTCGCTATCATTCAAAGAATAAAAGTTGTACCAAGAGTTGGCGAGTTCGTTCTAGAACACGGGAGAAAAATACAAAGAAAGAAAGAGAGAGAGAGATAATTTTATTACATACTCTAGAATGAGATCCCCTAAGAGAACAAAAAAGAAATGCAAATATAGAGAAGGTGCAAAGAGAAGAATAAGAATGTATGTGTGTGTACGTATGTATGTATGCGTGTATGTATGAAAGAGAAAAAAATGAGAGACGCAACAAATGAAAATGCGGGAGAAAAGATGAAGTTACGAAAAAACGAAAGTACAGACCGATTATCTATATGTATAGCGAATTTCAGTTCTAAGAATAAGAGTCAATTATATTAATCAGTGTGGAGGGGTGTTGGTTTCCGACGAAAACAAAAAGGAAACTGATATAAACGTGGATACTACGAGTAGTACAAGGAACTTTGGATGTATTTTGATTCGTTCAGATGTGACGTATCTTCCGAAATGTACAATACCAGCGACATCGCTTCGGGACAATCTGAATTCCGGTGACAAGAGGCGGAGAATTTCGCTGCGACAAATTTATTTTGAAATTTTTGTGAAATTTATTTCGCAAATAATGATAACATTCATTGCACATTTATTGTAACGTTTCACAGACCATATAACAAATGGGCGAAGAGACTGGCAGAGATTATAATATATGTATATATATATATTTTTTCTCTATTATTTATATATCTATGTCGCAATAAATTTGATTTAATGTGTATCTTTATATGCTTACACGCACAATCAATTTTATCAAATGAGAAGCGATATTAAAACGTATACCTTCGCTTTTTACATCGGCCTTCCACGAAATTCGCATGGACGCGTTTTGTACTTAATTTATCTCGTCGAATGTAACTGCCCGGGCAGCTGAAATTCACATTGGGAGAAATTCGATTTTTGCAAATTAAATTTGATCAAATTATCCAGATGAACAATTAGGGTCGACGTTTAACATTCGATACTGTATACCACCGATCACACGTGGCTCAATCGCGACAATAATTCACATCGCACGACACAGCGTGCATCCCTCATAAAATCGTTATGTGAACATCGACTCGAAAATCATCCAAATCGAATTCTCACGGTTGGAAAAATCTGGAGAACTCTCGACGAATCTAGCGCGAATATTTGCATATTTTGCTCGAGTTACATTTCACATCAAACACCATTATGTTCACCGAATCTGGCTTTCCAACGGAATGATTTATAATTTCATTCTCTTTTTTTTATAGCAGTCTCCATAATATTTTACAAAATCTATTTCTTTTTAAAACAAAGATATCGTCTCTTTCGTAAGTCTTAATTAAGAAAACATCAAAGCATCTTTCACTTTCTCGTATAAATATGAACGCCCTTACGATGTTACAATTTTGTACTTAACGAAAGCAGATTAATTTATAAATAAAAATGAAGAATACGCACAATTATTTTGTAGATATATATCCGACAAATATAGTAATCATTCAAGATTATTATTCGCGGATCTGTTTAAGCAGATCTAAAGTACACAGCCAAGCCGGATGCCCGATACTGTCCCGCTGCGATTGTCTGCCATATTGTTAATGTATCTATTGTAAATGTTTGTATGTATTGTAAAATGTATCTTGCTTGGAGAGGCGACATATCTTAAGTTATAACATTTCCGACGATGTGAGAGGAAGAGCGTGGAGGTGCGAATTTCGCGCAACTCGCGCCCACGTTCACGCTCGCGCACTCGTCCCTTCCGTTCTTTTCCTCCTTCACTCTCTCCTCTTTGCTACGATTTGTCGAATGAAAGATGTCCGGTGGATCCCATCGTGGATCATTTTCCGACAGCGCGAAATCTGCGAGGAAAGGACGCGGGAGAAGGCGCGACTCGTGCGGGGCGCGAAGTGTCTGCTACACACATTTATGTACACATATACATAATATATTGTATAAGCAATGGCAGAACTACTACGAGTCATTATATGCGACATTGGAATTTGTATATCATGAATGAATTAAAAGAGGAGAATCTCCTGAATAATTATTTGAACGTTTATTAATCCGCGGACGCTCCGGCCGACGATCTTGTAGGGCGGGGTCAGTCGGGTCGAAGGGTCGCGGGTCAATCGTATTTTCGCATTATAAACTTGCGTTCAACAACAAATATGAAAATTGAGTACAATAACAATTTTGGAATACAGTCGCACGAAGATCAATCTGCTAAACATCATGATGATATTTAATCATTATATTAAATCGTGATATTTAGGATGCGTTTCACTTCGCGCTCGCGACGCTCTTAGAATTTCGTCCTTGTTGTTTGTCAAATGTTAAACAAAGAAGAATGATACTCACGAACGTTGCGAGCGCTAATTGTATGTGGAACGCACTCTTCAATCAATGACAAGTGACAATTTATTTATGGTCAATTCAACTATTTAGTATGAATGTGACGACTCCTTCATCCGCTTATCCTCTTTTTATTTAAGATTAGAAGAGGATACGATTCATACTCCAATCCTACCCGTTCGCCATTAGTCTAATACTAATTTGTATCTCGCGAGCCAATTAACGCTTTTAACACCCCGCTCAAAGTTATAATTCCGATTACGCTAGGATATGTGCAGGTATGTGCCAATTAAAGCATGCCTCTCGAGTCGTAAGTAAAATCATGTGATAAATAGAAATTCGCCTGCATGGGTTGCTATAATCCCCCATAACATTTTCATCATTCAATTAAACCTTTGTGCTTGTAATTCTCATAACTTCTACAAATCTATAATTCTTCAAAATTATAGATATCTACACGAGTTCTGAGGATATCGAGAGAATGTAGGATGAAATAAATTATTTCTTTGAATCAGCATTATTTTAAAATATTAATTCTCTGTGGCTTTGTACAATTTGTTTTATAGTTTGTACATTATTGATCGTTTTTAATTTTAATATTGCGCTCATATATGAAATAACACGATTAAAAATTATAAGATTGTTCAAATAACTACTTTGGATTATTATTTGGATTATAAGCAGAATCTGTAATTAATTATGATGCACTTACATTATCGATATTAAGAATTTTTTGTGTGATAAATTATTAATATTTTTTAATGAAGTTTTTTTCAAAGACGTCACAAAATTAGAAACTTAATAAATATTTTGATCAAAGATATTAAATGCTGCAGTAAATTGCGTTTATGAAAAGTAAACTGCGTCAAAATTATTGGAAAGCGCTGATTATAAAGACATTTATTTCTCATTAAGGCCAAGTAACTATATAAGTATTGTTTGATTACTGAATATATTCAGGAGAATATTCGATTTCTTAAAGATAACAATGCATGACAAATGAATCCCTTTGAATATCTATTAACCTTAATCTTTTGAGATGCATGCAGTTATAATGTTCCAATCCGTGTCCCAATTGACATACTTTTATATAAGAAAGGAAATATCAAAATAAAGAAAAATACTTAAAGAAATGAGTGAATGAATGAATGACGTCAAGATGAATAAACAAAAAAGTTAATATCAATATAAAGTTTAATTTAACTTCGCTGCGTATGTGAATGTGCTTCTCATAAATAATTTATTAAATCTTTACTCAGTAAACAATATAACACATCTATGTAATGAACTCCATTAATTAGGTCATGAATGTTTTAATTATGTATGAAATACATATATACATTTCAGAAAATACCACACAATAATATTAATAGTCATAATTGTGCATGAAATTTTACATATAGATGTTAGATGTACATTATTGAGGTAATTGTATTTGATTTTAAACGCACGTTAAATATTGCATAAACTGCATTTCTAACTTACTTCATCCATTCTTGAAATAAAATGGCTTTCGAAACAGCATGACGTTTCATTCAAAACATCATTATCGCTTGTATAATATGCATGCATTGATGCGAAGTGTTTGAATTGCACTTACTGGCGATTTCAGTGCGTCTTCTGATTTATTCTTGCACCGTTCAAATATATTTGCGCATCTCATATGACGAAAATTTTATAAAATATATAGAAACTCCTTGTCTTTTCTTTCACTTTGAAATTGATAACATGGAGGTCAGTCACAATTACTGAAGTTTTCTCACCATGACGCTTTTTGCAGTCCGTTGAATTATATATTGTATTTCAATAAATAATTTTACTCGCTTTTCTCAACAAAGATTTGGCATTATTTTTGATTCATGATTATTTAAGTTATACGACTTTTATCGAAGAATATTAATTCTTCAGAAAACGTGATTCTATCTCGCGGTTAAATTAACGATGCGCTTTTTATCTTTTCCTTATTGAACCATCTATCCGTTCTATCTAGATCGAAACGGATGTACGGAATGTTGGAAGACGACACGTTAGAGCCGTGTGAGCTTGTGGTAGCGTGGATCTGGTACAATTATCCGTTATCGCGATCCTGCTAGGACAGGGACGATTAATCCACCGTGCGGCAGTAACTCTTAGGGATTTGATGATTAACCAGTGCGAACATATCCCCGCCCAGACAATCCCGATTTCCAGTATATTATCGAGAACTCATCAGCCAATTTAATTGAGCCGTTCGAGTATATAAGTCAAAGACCTACCAACTACTATCTGTTTCAATATTTTTACTTTCTTATGCACTAACAATTATACTTCAATCTATAATTCCATTAAAGTCGCAGATAGAAAAGGTATTGCTTTTATATTCAATTCTGCCAGTGAAACAGAATTATATATATATATTTTTTAATGTTAATCCCAACATAATGAAAACTTAAAGCTATGTTAAACTAATTCTATTAACTTTAACTTGTTGTTAACACGAAACAGAATTATGTATATTATCCCTTTTCTCTTTTCGTCGCTTGAATCACAAAAGAAGTTACATACCGATGCGTGAATGTTTCTTAATTCGCCTCCCAGAATTCTTGATTCTCGAATATTCTATAACGCCTTATATGAACAACGTAATTTAAAAAGTGAGGAAAGCTTTCTTGACAAGCGTTACACACACGTATAAAAATCGGATTGTTTGTGAGATATTAACCGTCTCGAAGTTGTCACGCGTACTTCGCCGTTTATCCCTTTATCCTATAGCAGGTTCAGAAAACGTATTTAGGTACTTGGACTCTCCGTGGGGACGAGTGCCGGACGCGGACTTTCTCAGACCAGCCACCAACCACCACCAATCATCACCATCACCAACCACATCCACACATCCACAACCGCACATAAAAAACAAAACAAAACAGCCCTATCCCTGATCGCTTCACCAGCACGGTGAGTCTTACTTCTTCTTCTTTCTATATAATGTCCTATTTTAATCCTCTGTCGCGCGATTTATCGCTCTCGAAAGTACTTGGATGCCTGGGGGGATCGAGATTGTTTCTCAAATTGCACCCTAATTTCACCGTGCCTTTCATAAGGTCTCCCGAGAAAGATTTACGTTTCTCGATTTTTTGTTCTCGCGTTTGTAATTTCTCTTGTTAGCAGGCCTTTAAGCCAAGCGTTATTAATGAATTATTAACGCTAAAGAAACTCTAGTAACTCAAGTTATTAAAATTTAATAATTGATTATTGAAATTTTTAATGAGTTCTTACTTCGCAAAAAGTTCAAGAGTTAATTAGAAAGTCAGTTTAATAACAAAAGTGTTATTGATTCTTCTCTGATAATATGGATTCGTAGTAATTACGTTCCTTTCTGGGAACACTGCGTATTTTTCCGCAGTTATATTTGAAATTTTTCATTTTACACATGAATAATTAGCGGTTCATAATCTTGATACGTGATATTATATAATATCAAGATATATAACATGAAGTTAATTAGTTAGCCTTACTGTTGTTACCGTCGACAATTAATTATTACCAAGTTATTAAGGGAGAAGCGCCATTTAATTCAGAATTCACTGTAAGGCTACCGAGAAATAAACGTATTCCCTTGGGTTTCACGTACTTTGACGAGAGGCAGCCTTTATATTTTCTCGTTTTTGTACTAACGGCTTTCGTCTATGCACGTATCTCCTTCGCTTATTATGTTTCTCATATAAGGAATCCTCACATTTATTAATGTGCTCTATCAATTCTGTTACTGTAATTAATATCGCATTGGTACAATCATTATCATCAGACGGTAGATAATTATATGATATTTAATCTATCAGAATAAATGTCATCTAGTGAATAATATTGTGTACCAAATATTGACGATAATATTAATAATGTGAGGATACTTTTATACACTTCATTTTCATCTTGTAAATGTAAAATATAGTAGTGGAGTATGATTGAATCGTATAAGAGAAATTATAAATTTTTGTCAAATGTTAACATACATACGTCGCTATTTTATTTTTTTACATTACATGAAATTATATCATGCTTCTAAAAGAAAACAATACAAGAATATATTTTTTCATATTTAATACTTTTTTACTTGCAATTAATATGTATAAAAGAGCAGAGAGATTCATATAATAGGAAAAAATATTTTTCATGAATGGTATTCTTCTGTTTTACTTATTTTTTTTACTTTATTTTTTATTATGCAAGCTGTACAAGAAAGCGACGAAATTATATTAAGAATGTTGTAAAAAGAAACCTCAATGTAGACATGATGGCAACAGCAATGATGTGTAATGTCAATTTGTCAATCATTATCTTTCCTCTTGTTTTATAGAGATTAGTGAATGTTATGTAGTAACTTCTTTCGTAACGAAATCGTGTACATAATGCATGAACAAAGATCAAAATGATATAATTTATTCGTAGATAATAACTGACAAATTTCACTGACATGTCACATCATTACATTAAGCATAAATTCAATACACAATACAATAAAAATAGCATCTATACATGCATTTTATTTATTAGTATTTTTTAAGTATTGCATTATTGATAAATTTGTTTTTGTAAAATTTGTAAATGGAATATGGCACACATATGCTTTTGCATGCTTCGCAAATTTTAAGAGTTGTAATGTCACAGGCTGTTATTTTGTGCATTTATTTCGAAGATTATCTTCTTATTTTAGTGTATAAAATGGATAATGTTAGTTTTTTAATAGATATATTTTTAGTAATATATTTTTAGTTAATATATATATTTTTTTAATAACTGCGAACATATTTTAGGCTTGGGCAAAGTGATATCGCAAATTGATCATTCCAAAAATAATTGGTGTTTATCAATGAACATGTCTAATTTAATTAATTGATTATTTTAAAAATCTAGAGATTGTAACTGATAAATTTATATGTAATTAACGAAATGTTTTACTATGTGTATACATATATAGAAAGCACTATACGTAAAATCAATTTTATTGATAAAATCTACACATAATTACTCAGTTAGTTTTTATAAGACATAATTTTCTTTTTGTTATATTAAAATAGTATTGTATTTATAGTTCAATAATATTCGATATTGATTATGAAGACTTGCAACAAACTTTAAATATTAGTTTCCTAGATTTTTTTGATCAGCATTCGCCAAAGACTCATGCATTAAAGAAATAATTTAAAATTGCGATATCGCTTACCTTAACATGTTTTATTATTTAGTTTTTTAAATAATACACATTGAATACTACGAAATACACTCAATTGTGCGTTGTAGGATTAGTTAACCACTAATATAAACGGCCGAATGGCGTTGCAGGAAAATTTTTTTAAGTAATGTGCTAAATTACTACTTTGTACGCTAAATTATTATATACCATTACATTATTAATATTAATTACCGTCACTTTTATTTAATTACCGTTACTTTTATTCTAATCTATATTTATATTTATTTCTACAGAATGATTCTAAATTATCTTTTGCAACGCCATTCGTCACGTTGACATGTCAATCGGCTGCAACAATACGCGACACTGCAATAATAGCAACAGCAGCAGCAACAACACACTACAAGTTCACACCACAATCTCGACTAAACAAAAATGAAGAACATCAATGGTGTATATCTAATTTTTCAGTGTGCAAACCGGGTTGGTACCACAGCAGTGGCAGCTGCTCGCGACGATGTCCAGCTGGAACTTACGCGATCCGAGATGACGATGATTCCGGTGCTTTCTGCACCGCATGCCATTACTCGTGCCTATCTTGCAGAGGACCTACCGACGCGGACTGCATTACCTGTTACGCGGATTCGGCGCTGATGTGGAGCAACGGAAAGGCACTGTGCGTGTTGAGCAGCATTTCCTGGAAAATGCAGTCCACAGTATGGCTCCACAGGTTGACCGTGGCGTTCTTGATCAATTTAGGCCTGGTGATCGTTATCATCATTTATTTTGTGTTCACCTACATCCGTAAACGCAAATCCGTCCATAAATATAGTAAAGTAACTTATTCCGGTAACGGCGAAGTTCATGCGGATACAGAATTGGAAAACAGTTATGTGTCTGAAAGCGAGTGAGTCTATCATCGACGATGAAGAAAGAAAATTGCGATGTTTTTGAGAACATTTTGAAAATTCCATATCTTTCGAAAGTGACTTGATAGCCCATACTGATTGTAATATATTATATATATAATATTTTGAAGATATTTTTGAAATACTTTTATAGAAAACATATCTTTTTATTTTCAGAGAATATGTCTAATATAATTTTATTGCAAAAAGAGACGGAGAATATTCTAGTAATATTTTGAGTAATCATATCAGTGAGAATATTTTTTATTAAACGAATTTTGTTTCAATTTAGATTCAATTCTTAGCTAAAAAAAAAACTAAATAAATATTTAAAAGTACTTTAATTGTCAATACAAAAATATATATTCTTTGAAAATATAAATGTCCTGAGACTATCCAGAGGTTGTTTGAAAAGGCATCTAGTAGTATTGTAAGATATAAGATGGATGTGTAAGAGTTACGATACGTGTGCAGATGCAATAAGATTATTTTTATAACATACTGTATGTAACAATACATATATCTATATCATATATTATAAATTATAAAATATATTTTATAACATATATACAAAATATATATTTATAACATATATTTTATAGTATAATATATTGCTACATGCATAAAAGCAACCAATATAATTAACAATTGTGTTTTACAAACGGATCAGAAATCGAAACGCTAGGATGAAAAAAGTATTTAGAGAAAATTTTGCGAGAAGAAATTATAAGTATTTTTACTTCAATAAATGTTCTACAATTTTATTTGCTGTACGCGAATTCAGCACCATTCCACCGTCAAGTTTTGGAACGATACTGCACTTTTGCGAGTGTAGGAATGTTCCTTTGTAGAAGCGGTTTGTGAGATGTCTGGAACGTAAAGCGTTAATGGTGCCGATAGTTTCCTTTGAGATGAAGCAATCGCTTCGTTGCGACGCCAGTATTGTAGCAATAGTTCGTGACGATGGACCGTTTTATCGATCGCCGGTGAATTAGCGCGTAATGTCTCTTGAACAGTGATTTTATGCAATTCAATGAGTCTTAAACACCTGTGCGATCATCCGGACGTCCATTATGCGATTAAGAGTGAGAGTGACGGGCGTTAATTTGGACTGCGGTCGTGCTAAAACGATCACGAATAACTTTACAGATATTCGCGAATATATTATAGCAATTTACCTATTAGATCTGAATCAATTTAATATGTAATATGTCTTAGACTAATGTGAAAAAAAGACTTTAAGATAAATTAAATACATACGTATTGAAGAATAGATTAAAGAAGAGCATACACAACATTCCTAGATATTTACAGAAACAAAGCAGTATTTCATTTTCTATCATTATCTGTCGACTTGTAATCAAAGTTACATTGGTTAGTAACGCAACGCAATCTAATTAACGAAATTACCACGTCGTATTATGCGTATATGCATAACCCGTATCGTACATTAATCCGAAGTGATGAGAGATCGACAAGATTTATTGCAATTAAAAGCCGTAAACAACGTTATAACAATAATGTTATTATTTAGACAAAACTAACAGTAAAGGAGTAAAGCATATTTTTATAAGAGCAATTTACCTCAATAATGTGATACACCTGTTAGCGTGAATTATAGGTAATAAATTTTATCGCCTACTGCAATTACCCATAATTGTTACCAATAATCATTGAATCACAATGTACATTGTTCTTGTTAACGTTGTAAACTTAATAAAATAATGAAAATTAATAATGAAAACATCGATATTATTTTCATTATTCACCCCTCAAAAAATTATTAAAATTTTTGTAAAAAAAAAAACACTTCAAAACATTTTACTTCGTAAAAAAACGCAAAAGTGTATTTATTTTTATTACATTTATTTGTATTTCATATATTTCAAGGAAATGTAATTTTTTCAGTTCTGGTATTTATACGACATATCCGATTTAAAGTCTTCATATTGATATAATTGTTTTTATTTCAATTTACAGTTTAACGCTGGGCATCGAGCACCAACGAAGCCAGTATCCAATGACGAAATATAAAAATTAGAGGTGACGGGATCTGATAAATGTAATTGTAGTGACAAACATGGAGACATATGTGTACAAAAATAAACAACTAGCAAACAGATTAAATAATTTAATCTCTCTTGGGATTTAATTACAACCACACTAAAACGATGAATTTACGTACTACGTACACAAAGACAAAATTATCGTCGGGGATTGAGTTGCGTAAATAATTAATCCGCAGCGTTGTTAAAAATCGCTGCTAACGAGCGGATTCTCATCGTCATCAGTGATTGGGTTGCTTATCCTAATCAGTGAATCCATCTGACACAATCGACGACGGGGCTTACCGCGTTACACAGGCGAAACAACTTGCTAATTGTTGCCAATTAATATTCTCCGGGTTGGGCTTTCGTTCTCGTTGCTGAATTGTCAAACGGAGATTCATTTCAGGGTAAGTATATATATATGTATATATATGTACATGTATGTATTCAGAAGAGACGCACTGTAATGTCGACATGGAATTAGAATCGAGAGACAAAGCGAAACAAGAAAGGATTATTAAATAATTCCCATTTATTTCCGCATGGTGTTTATGTGGAGCGTATTTGCCGACGCAAATATCACGGTAATCGAAATTTGGAACTTGATATTTTATTTGAAACTGTGAATACGCCAAATATTGAATCAAGTGCATTAGTAATAGCTTCATAAAAATCAGATGAAAACACTCGCGTTGAGGTACTTTCTGGGAAAAAAAAAAAGATATATTTGTGCGTATTTACTGCCTGCGAAAAGCCTGCCTCCATCAATATTCAATAGCACAACGAATATCGGGTTTCGTTACATGAGTTTGTTATTGCAGCATGTCAAACGTACGTGGTTTTAATACGAAGTATACAAGTTAATGTTACGGATAAAGGATACGCGCGTCGAGCATAAATTGCACAATGCACCGTGTCACTTCATAATGCACTGAGTTCAATTGCACGTAATTCACCGGTGAAACACGATGCACGTGCACATTAAAAAAAAATTTGATTCGGCCTACATTGGATATATCTCTGTAATCTGAAACTTCAGCCAAATTCAGTTAAAAAATATTCTTTCGGCATTTTTTTCCTTTTCCCGAAACTTAGTTATGTCAGTCATGGATATTTAAATGTTTCTTTTAAACGCATGATTTATAAAAAAAAAGAGATTCTATGAAACACAATTTACCATTAAACTTTAAACTGCACAGCAACGGAATACACTCTAAACTGTATTATTTCCGTTTCGCGAAAAAATTGGTAGTGGAGAGAGCGCGCTATACTATGATGCGCTACGTTGAACCTGCGCTTTTTCATATTTTAGGCAATTTGCTTCGCGCGGAAGTTACTAGGAATTTACTCACATAAATTGTTAATTTACCACGACCACCGATAATTAAAACTCATTGAGCGCGGCGGTCGTAAAAAAAGGCAACGGTATTATTCTCGCAGTCCTCCATCGGCCACCGCGGCCCGTGCCGGCCCATAATTCATGAATTATAATTTCGCGTGTACCTACATACTGAAACGATGCATTTACGCCGACATCGCGGCCGCTGCTCTCGCAAATAATGATATTCTTCGCTACTCTACCATCCCTCCGTAAAGCAAAGCACGCAAAGAGCAAACTGCTGTTGCATCTAGACGAGCAGCGCTATCCTTACCGTAGGTACGAAATGTGAGCATAAAACGACCGGATTTATATAACGCTGCGTCAAAATCCGCGCGTTATCGTGGAGGCGCGAATATCCAGCATCCGCAACATTCTTTTTCCGACGAGCTCCTTGCATCACAATGCGCTTCTTAACGTTGAAAAAACACGCGGTCGCGGCGTCAAGGAAAGTCTCGAACGATCAACAACGACTTTTATTCAATCATGAGTACATTGCATTAGACACTTTGACTTAATGAAAGACTGATTTTACCTTTCATGAAGCATTTAATTTTACATCGATTAAATACATTTAAAAAAACTGTTAAAAAATTTGTGTGGTAAGTATTTATTATAATATTATTACAGTATTAAAATTATTAGCAAAAAGTTTACGATGAAAGGGTAATTGCTTAAATAACTTTTAGATTTAAATTGTTTATTCTTTAACACAGTTCATTTCTTCTAGTATCTTTTTCTTTTTTTATTAATGTAATATGGAGATGTCCCTGTGCTACAAGTTTAATTTGCAACAAGAAATGATTGATAAATGTATCGAAGCAATGACTTTTTAAAGCAAATATTTTGCGCAATTTAAAGAAAAATCTAAATCATGGTATACTTTTGAGGAAAATGATTAATTCAGTTGCGTTTTATTTTTCCCTCTTATTTTTACAGAATTTCAGGTTTGCGTTTGATCTCTCTAGTACTTCTAGAATTGAGTATTGTATAAACTGATATCACAAAGCAATATTTGAAAATTTTTTCGATAAGCATTTCACAAATATATATTTTACTTGAAAACATATATAGGCATTTATTTCACGTACACAATCGTATAAAGCTTTACTGACGTCGCTTTACAAGAGTTTTTGTTCCGCTTTTCAGACTCAACTTTGCACTTTCAGTAAATCAAAATACGATTATTGTAAATCATCTATGTTTCAAGATACAAAATTTCAAGATACAAAAAATTTTATTTTAAATATCACACATGATACGCTTTTGATAAGAATTCGTATTAAACGATTATAAATACGACTCAAAGAGCCTCTTTAAATCAAAACACTATAAATCACTAAAATAATAAGTGATACAAATATTTTTAGATAACTTATTCTGATTCACTTTAGAGAAAGAAAAAGGAAGAGAGACACAGTTATCACATGTAAATTGATAACCCCGCAGGCGGATAGAATGCTTCCAAGCAATTGCAACCGTCACGTAACGGCGTGACGTAACTTACTCCTCTTTTCTTCTTCTCGCGAAAAGATTCACTGCCGATAATTCCTTTTCGTTTCTGCTCTCGCGTCTCGACGTGAAATAAGAAGGAAGTAATCGTTTCTTCTTCTATAAGAGTACAGAGGCGTTTGGCAGAAAACCAAATCTTTACCATAGTCTATTTTAAAGGAATATCTACTGGCACATTTCGCATTTATTATTATAACTAACTCACAAAAATGGTCAAATGTTTAAAAAATTGGTAAAAGTCCTTATAATATAGTAAGAAAGAGAGATAAGAAGATAAGTAAGACACGTCAAAATAGATTTTTATAACTTAAAGTATTATTAAAAGAATATAAATAATAACACACGTTTCCAAAATAATTTAAACAATTTTTTATAATTTTTTAAAATAGTTGATCAATTTCGTGAATCAGTACGTTAAAAAGTACGTTAAAAAGAAAGAAAAAAGAAAAAAGAGGAAACATACATACACACACGTACACAAATATAAATTATAACAGAAAATATTATCATAATTTAATTATATTAAGTAAAAGGTAAACGCAAGAATATAAAATTAAGAAAACATTTGTCGATTTTAAACCACTCAGCTAAAGCTGAGCGGATATCTCTGCAGTAATAAAAAATCACTTCTGATAATAGTTTTACAACAAATTAACCTGCTCGGCTTTCGTGGATTGTACGTAACTTATGGCAAAAAAAATTGTCCCTTTCTACACGAACATCTTTACTTAATACGTTAAAAAACACGTGCACGTTACACATTGTAATATTCAACCAAGAAACAACCATAACCGTCGATTGAACACATCGTAATATCCAGAAAGGAACAACCACAACCATCGATTGAACATTAATCATTGATAAGATTTCTTAAATGTCGCTGCCGGTAATAAATGTCGTTCCGTTTATCTACTTTCCTTCCTTTCATACAGTCTGGTCCATAAAACTTGTCGGTTATGGTTAACAGCATCGTATTTCACCCTTGATACATGCAAACACAGACAGTTTCGTGCAAAGGACCACGCGATAAATTGCGGAATTATTTATGGCACGTAAACGGAAATTTGAAACGCGACTGAATCTCGATTAAAACCAACTCGGATTGAGATACTATTAAAAATATTCACTACTATAATATAATAAAAACCTAGATATATATAACGTATGCAATAGGTATTTAAATTGTAAACATATAAGTATTATTGTAAACGCTATTTATTAATGTAAAATTAATTGATTATTTACTTCAAGTTATGACAACTATAATTAGATTAGTTTTATTTAGTAATATTAAAGATGATATTATTGACATTAAAATTCGCGTCATATATATAATAAAGACATTATACAGACATTTAGAATATTATGTTTATACTATATTAATTAAATCATGATCATTATAATAAGCAATCAAGTAAATAGGAAATATGCTAGTATTTGATCGGGCTGGATCTTTTGTATCTAATAATATTTTTCGCGTGAATTGATGTACATTTTTTGCTTCGCAAATCACGCGCCATTACTGTCGATCTTCAAACTTGAAACGCAGAAGCGTTTGAAGCTGAAGCTGAATAATATAATATATAATCACATGATTAAAACATCATATATTCAATTATGTGATTGCACTGTTCTAGCTTCAGGTTGAATTACAAATCCGTTATAAAATCTTATCCGTTATAAAATCTATTTTACAACATCCATTATCGACAAATTAATAATTGTTAATCCATTTGCATTAATAATCGTATTAATGAAAATTGATGTATATATATCTATGTATTGAGTATCTAATTAATTAATAAATATACGAAATCTTATCCGCTATAAAATCTATTTTGTAAAAACTATTATCGACAAATTATAATAATTGTTAATCCATTTGCATTAATAATTATATTAATAAAAATTGATATATACATATTGAACATTTAATTAATTAATAAAATTATAAGATCTCATCTGTAATAAAATTTGTTTTACAACAAACTATTATCCACAAATTGAGAATTGTTAATCCATTTGCATTAATAATTCAAATATCTGTATCAATAAAAATTGATAATGTAATTCATATAATGAACAATATTTTACTATTTTATGTACAACTTAATTTCAATTATTATGAATCTTAATTAAATATCTTAATTATATTTTAATTAACCATTATGACAATGCTATAATCATTTTATTAAATTGTCTTTTCCTTTAAAAAAAAGTGAATTTCCATGCAGTATATTATTGAAATTAAATTTTTAATTTGCTCGTATAAAAGTTTTTTTTAAATAACAATGGCTATTAAACCATACGCTTTATATCTCTTCAAAAATTTCCTGCGTGCTTTCAATTCACACATTCGGAATATATATGGTGAGATTAAAAATAAAAACTATGAAATAAAACTGTAGTGTAAAAAGTTGTTTAAAATCATATATTTTCTGGAGATAAAATAAATTTTTTTCATTAATAATTGTTTCTTTTAAAAACTAATAGTTTTATAGCAAACAATAGGAGTACTGAATTTTATATAAAAGTTTATAAGTTTGATATTTTAACAAGAAACGGTACTATAATAGTTGGTACGGTTGTAGTTACTTGCGGATAATTATCGCGAAACGATACTTACAACGTTATAATGCAATACCGTGTATGTATTATAATATTATAAACATTGTTTATATCGTAATGAGACAATTTTATTTAACGAATAAAAATGGTCCAACGGAAAGTAGATGTTGAAGATTAGCGGAAATGGTGTACGACAAGCGAGACGAACTTGGAAGACATTAGCGCTCGACGAAAGTCGAGAAACAAAGATCCCATTCGTTTCTCCCCAGAGTAGACCGACGAGAGGACAAATATCCTCGCCGAATATATACACCCGCCGATCGATATTTTCACGTACAATCTCCTGTCCTTTGGAATGTTAAAGAATCCGCCCTCAATTTTCAGGCGCAATGGATAGAAGAAAATATTAACTTCTGTTATTCACTTATACAAGATAAAAATAATTCTATATCTGCATGTATAATTTTTATATATTACATAAAAATTTTAAATTAATTTATCTAATATTGATATATAGCTAAATGTTTAATACTTATGATAAAAATATATTATAAAAAGAACAGAATGCAGAATTTATGACTACTTGATATTTAGTAAATATGGTTTACAGGGGGTGAATCGATTATAACAATATTTAAAACTATGAATTTTATTTCGAGCATTTGTACTATTGACCACGAATTTAAAACAACTTATTCACGTTAAAAGCGAATTCCATCCAATCAGTCACCAATGTGTGTGGGGGGGGGGGGGGGAGAAATTTAAATTTAATAACACCAGGTCAAATTGAATTACAATAAAAATTATTTTTTATTATGGAAACGTGTTAAAATGAGTACATGACCACGTGAATTTCGAACATTATTATATAACACGATTATTTGGATTTTGCTTTGTGCACTTTCATTACTTGTCTCGATTTACGTTTAAAAAACCTGTCAATTGGATTGTAATAATACTCCAATGTATAAAAGGAAACGAAAAAAGTTCTAACACATTCTAAAAACGTTTTAATTACACGTGAAAATTAATTAAAGAATAATTACATTAATTTATAATTTGTTGGTGTTTGATTGTACATTTTCTGTTACCGTCGGTTAATGTATATCTATTTGTACATGCATCGTAACCAAATTATTTTACGGTCTCGCTCAATTCCATCAATTTACTTATACGATTATACATATGTCGCTCAGCGTAACACATTGCTCTATATCAAAATTAATTATTGTGATTATAATTTGCCGTTTTGATTTCGAACATTTGATTTTTAGCTATAAATATCTATAACAAACATAAAATATTCTGTGTCCATAATGCTTTCAACATATAAAATAGTGGACTTTAATATCCTGTTCAATATTGTTAGCTGATTATATTTGTTACAACTTAAAGTAAATAATAAATTAATATACGTTGAGTATAATTTAAAGTAATCTCTATATATTATATATAGAAATGAGAATGCTCTCTCTCTATGTATGTATGTATGTTTGTCCGCTATGCAAATCTACAGTTTTCAAATTAAAACAACTAAATTTGGTATACTATCTCATGATACTCTTAGACCGTAGACGGTTTTGGGAAGGGGTCTGAGCCCGAGGACAAGGGGCCCCCATACAAAATTGTCTAAAAAGGATCCCGTTTTTCAAAAAAAAATTTTTTTGGGGGTAAATATTACTATTTGGGGAAAAAACATCGTCTACGATCTAATAAATTAGCTTCTTTTCTAAATTTAACTTTAATAATAAGAAATAAATGAAGACGCCGGCCGGCGGAGGGTCGGCGGAGAATTAGCGAAGAATCGGCGGAGGATCGGTGGAGTGGACGCTGGCCGACGGAGGGTTGGCGGAAGATTGGTGGAGTGGTTTATCGATTTAAATACTTATTGCATGTGCAGTTTTGAAGAAACTTCTGTTACGTTACATATTGTATCGCGTTCAACATATATCATTCTTCCCTTTTTCGATATACCATTGATTATTCCGTATTGCAACGATCTCACATGAGACAACTTGGCAAGAGCGCAACTCGCAACCGGTTATTTATTTATAATGCCAAACGACGGCATCAGTCCGCGCTACGTCGTAAATTTTTCTATCAGAGTATCAGAGAAACGTTCAAAAGCGCAAGAAGTTCGACCAAATTTTTATAAGAACGTAACATTTCCCTTAAAAGAAACTCTAGTAAAATTTAGAATTTAGAATTAAGAGTCAATTGTTCGTATAAATTTTCATCACCTCGTATAAAAAGATTATATCATGTAAGCGTATATCTTCTTGCATTGTATTGATTCACGATTATGAATTCGCAAATGACGCAGTCAGACGAAAATGATGAATTTGTGTCCATCGCCAAAGGTAATGGGATGCTTTTGTGATATTTACTCGGCGAGCTCGTAAGCAGCGAGCAAACTCTGCACGTTCAACATTCTGTTGCACGAAAGAGCAATTTAATATCAGGCATGAGATCAAAGAGCACGTCTATAGCGCGGCATTAAACGCGAAGTTTATCGAATCCAAAGTTTTACACTTTTACAGATATTTGAAACTCGAATTGAAATCAATTCTTCAATTTGGAAAAGTGAGAAGAATTAAGTAACACAAACAGCGTAACTGATCATAGATTCTTGAATAAGCAACTATTTCTGTATCTCAAAAATTTCTAAAGTTGAATCTGTGTCCGAGACAATTTAACAATAAGAAAAACAACACTATTTCTTTCTTCTATAAAATTTATATTTTATGTATCTTTATTTTACTCGGATCTATAACTCTTTTTATTCGTGCGTATCCTTTTATTGTCTGCATCAAATAAAATAACATAAAGTATAATAACCTCTTTTGCAATAACCAAAAAATCTCTCATCCACGGATAAATTTTTGAACATAGTTAATCTCGATATGATAGGCAAATACGACGCGCGTATCTCTTTAAGTTAATTCTCTGCGGATGTGCTATGTACATCATATAAAGCGAAGTCGGTAGTTCGGTGGAAGTTAGCTGAGAGGAATTCAGATATCACCAGTGACCAGTAGAAGTCGAGTTTCGAGAATGGGATGAACAAACGTTAATGGAACAATGGATGTCTCACGAGCACGTAAAATAAACTTCGGATATTTGCATTTGAGGTATTCGTTGCGCATCGAACGAGACCAAATAATCGTGCGATTTCGCAAATCGAAGGAAAAGGGCGCACTCAATAATATATTTCTTCTACACTATCTTCTACACTGACACACGAGATGTTTTAGTATAGATAAGTTCACAGTCATATTGATATCGTGCAATCAAAATTTTTACATCATTTTGGTAACAAAACATAACTAGGAAACACGAGGAAATTATAATAGGCAAAAAAAAGTTAATAAATAAAGATAAAAATTGAGTAAAGAAGCAAATAATACAAATATCTAAATTCATAGAACGAGACTTGATTTACAGTTATAATATTTATCATATAAAATATTTATAAATAAATAAATAAAATAAATAACATTATTGTTTACCGATTATATTTCATAAAGCAGCTTTTCTAAAGAGATTTAACAAATATTATGATAATAAATATTATAGGTACGCGTGTACATACGCAATATATGTAGAAGCGGTATTACAGTAAAAGCTGAGTGGAGAACTAATACTTCATTTTTTGTCGTCGGTGTGCCATGGCTATGGTGGTAGGTTTTTCATCGATCTGCCAGGTTTTCCCCGATATTCTCGAAACAGCGGAGGGTGAGAACCATAGGGAATGTCGGAGTGGACTGGGGATCGACGAATGGTAACGCTGAGTTATTCAATAGGACCTAGCCCATTTCGGGACAGTTCCCGCGGGACTCGTATCGTTTCATCTCGATCCCGTGGGCACGTTCGCTATATGCCATTGTGACCCCATGGAACGTAGTTTGCGAGTTTCATGCGTATATACGTACGTATACGTATGTACTTGACGAAAGTCCGAGTGATCCCCGTCATTACGTTGCCGAGGGAAAAATGGAGCTCATATTTCTCGTTTGTACGAAAATTCTCCCTTGTAACGAAAAAAAGAAAGAAAAACTCGAAAAAATACCCAGACATTTGAATTACAAAACTCTTAAATGTCATTGGATTTGTGTGATTTATTCCATTACGGAGAATTCTATAATATAAATTTTTCAATAAAATAATTGAAGATTTTTAGAAGTGCAAAAATATAAGAAATTTTTTAACTATATACAAATATAAATAATTTTTTGGAAAATAAAATATTTTTTAAGATGTACATATCTATATATTTATATTTTAGTTTGTAAAAAAAGGATAAAAGTATAATTAATAAAAATTAAATTAAGAAAGCTGTTACTATATAAAGAGTATAAAGTAAAAATCAATGTGCCATAATTGATAATAATAATATAGTAATGTTCTTGAATTGATCAAATCGATATTAACGTTTTAAAATAACTCAGTAATACATTTTATCTGTCTTATATACATACATATATATATATATATATATATATATATATGTATAGAACATATACGATAAATGTATGGTTAATTCATTATAAGTAATCTTGACAAAAGACGAAAGCTATCGGTATCAATAAGCGATCAATACAAATTGCTTTGGAAACATTAATCAATCATTCAAGTTCTCGCGTTACGAGAGCGAAATTCCCTCCCTTCTTCGCTAACCGTTTAACTCTCGACTGCAACCCCAATGAGGAATGGGGGAATTTGTGCCGCCGCAACAATCGCTCAGTATACAGGAACAACAGCTCGCAACATTCCTTGTTTCCTTGCTTCGTGGCAAAGACTTTCTTAACAGATATTGTGTACATCTAGATTTACATTTCTCTTGAAATTCTTCGAGACTCGTGAGTAACATTGCAAAGCACAGGTACGGAACATTAATGTCAGCGACAGCGCGGTCGCGGTTCAAGAGTTGAGAAGTCTCTTACTTATATTTATGCGAGGTCGGTTAGCTCGGAAGGACCTTTTTGACTGCATCTCGTTCCCCTTTCGGCCCTTCTCGTTCTTCAACTTTCGCGAAGACGAAACATTCCGGGGCGAATGCCGACGTCGTATTTTCGTCGACGGCAGAATCTCTCCCTCGCTCAATGACCGTTTCTTTTAGAAGCTTGAAGACTTTGTCGAGAGAATAACGGGAAAACGGCGGGCCAATGCGGAAATCCACAGCGCTTTCTTATAAGCCGAAATCTCGATCGTGCACAATGGCGAGTAAGAATATAAGAGATCGCCCCCCACAAAATTCGCTCGTTATTCGCTCGTATATGATTATTATCAGAGATAACCGTCAAATAATCTGCTTTTCTTCGTAGTACGGAAAATGCGAGGAGCCTGAGAAAGATTTTGGAATCGTCTCCTTTCTCCTTTACTTTTTACTCATTCTCATTTTCACTTCTCATTTTACTCTACGACACTTACGAGATTACAAGATGCAATTTCTTTTACATTAATAGCACAGTTTCCGCAAATTGCTTTAATTTCTCTTGTCTTTGACGTTAAATGAATCTTTGAAAAGAGAAGGAGAAAGGAAGGGGGGAAAGAGAGATGAGGGTTTCATTTACAGATCTTGTCAAAGTAAAAATTCTAAATTTATTATGTTGCTTTATATAAAAGTAAACTTAATATCTTTCAGTAAAAAAAAAAAAAAAAAAAAAAAATACAACGATGAGTTTTAGTTATTAATGTTACAAAAAAGAAAATAGCTCACCTTAGTCGGATAGTCGGTTTGAAAATGTTTTGTGGTTGGTAATGGTGATTATAAACTTTTATACAGCCATCCCGGATGGAACACCCGCGGCAAAATTAATCTGAACTACGCCAACCGGTAACTTTTGCTACGTTTGATAACACGTAAACGACAGACGACGACATATCCGAGTTGTCTGATGTAATTGCGCCGATATTTCTCGGGTCGACGGCTTTGAAGATCGCAGGTGGAAGGTAAACGGCGTAAAGTACTTCTCCCTCGCCGTTCTTTTCCTCGGCTTTTCTCATTGCGGACGCGATTAAATGCTTCAACTTTCCTCATAGTCGAGTCGCCGACCGTGCGCAGTATTGTGCAAGATACTTTCGTTAAAGAAAAATACTTCTTCACGCTGTCGTACCTTTTATCGACTCGCCTGCTTTTGTGTCGCGATTTCTTACATGGTCAGAGAGAATTAAAAGAACATCATTGCCGCTCGGAGATTATTGCAATAAAAGTATTATTGCAATTTACAGCGATAGGTATTAACGAGCGTGCGTCGCGCATTTCGCACGTCAACATGATTTATACGATTTCATAATGGATTTCTCGGCGAACAATAGCGGATGGTGGAGTGCTACAAACAGCGCGCGGACAGCTTCAGTTAACAAAAGTTTAAAGCATTATGTACGACTTGATCGCGTCCGCGATATTTCGAGCGTAATGTGTAACAAAGATAAAGAACGTCCCTGGCTCATATATTCGCGGGAACATCGTTCGCGAGTTCTCTGGCAATTCGCACGGACTCGGCTGTCGTCGCACGAGCCATTTGATAATTTCCCGGCTCGTTAGTTAACGTAACGGGTTAGTTACCGTTCTGTACTTGCTCGGACGTGAAATATGGCTCGCTCGCGCGCGTAGCCGCTGTCGGCGTATCGTACGCATTAATGAATTTAGGCTGTCGACGAAGCACGCGTCGCGGACATTTTAATAATTTTGAAGTTTTTTTTAAAACGACCCTTGAGCGGCGAACGAGTTCGCCAACCAGCAATTTCGGTAATGGCGAACGCGGTCTAAAACTTCGCTCACAAAATCGAAGTCGTCAGTTGGCCTGATATATCTGATGACGCTTTATTTATGACGCGGATTTTTTAAGGCGCAAAGTGATTTTCTTCTTTTCTGCAATTCGAGAGATATCTGCATCAGAATAGATAATTTTATAAAATATAAAAGATATCTTGTCGTTTAATTCACAGTCTTGAAAAAAAGTACGAAATATCTTGATTAAAGCATATCTCTCAAATAAATTAATACTTACTGAATAAATTATTAAACTGCTGCATAAATTTTCAGCAAATGTATAATAAAGATTCACTTAAAATTGTAAAAGCATTAAGTTCATAATTTATAAATAAATAATTGATTATATTGATTCTATTTACTAATCTGCGCCACAAAATAAATATATTTCATAAACACTTAAAATATCTAGTATTCATTTGAAAGGCAGATGTTTTCATTTAATTGAGAGAATTCATGCTGCATGTGTCGACAAAGAGTTTCGATGTATGTATATATCGCGTGCCTCAATTTTACCTACTGTCTCTCACACGTTCGCGTTTTGAATCCTTGATAAGATCAAATTGTCCCTTCCACTAACCGCACCGCCTCGAATAAATGTTATCTGCGACTATAAAATTTAGTTGAATGGAATATAAAGCATAAAACGAAGTCGCGATAAGCCAATATCTCTCCTCACGGCTCGTTACGTTTACGAGTGTTTTACGAAGTTATCCGGCATTTCTTCCGCAAGAATTCCTAAACAAAATCCGCGAGGGACGCGTGACTGGAATTGTTCGTGATAATATTCAAGAATTGATAATTTCCCAAGGATACGCGGTTACGTGTGCATCGACGTATGCGGTTGTATTATTTCCGAACACATTATGTATATTCACAGATAAAATTATATTTTCAATCGGAATATACTGCGACACAAAGACAAACGCGGATTATTCTTACAGATATAATCGTATATATGTAAGTCATTATTTGATGTTCAATTTCCTTGAGATAATTCCAGCTTTTGCATTTAAATTATATTTAATCGCTTTTCAAACATTCTCTTTAAATTATTATCTTTGTCATTAGTGAAACAAATTACTAAAATTTCCATAATATATGGATCCATAATATACACTATGTTATTCGCGTGTACTATCAGTTAATAATTATCTCAGTGGCAATAATTAGTTATCATAATCACCGGGCAAACTAACAATAAGTTTGTCAAAGTAAAGTCAGAGTCCTCAATGTGCTGCTTTTAACCTCAAAGGTGTTGATTATTACGGTCCACTTCATGTAATATAAAGTTGACCGTGGTTGCAAAATTATATACGTTCGTTATATCTCCTCTAAAGGACGTTTAATATGAAGCTATAAGCAAACTTACCAAAAGTCATATGACGGAATTATCCAGTTAATATAAATTAAATAGAAAATTATCACGTTATCTATATTGTTTAAAATTTTTAAATTTAGTAAATAAAGTGAATGTAGATAGACAGAATAAATTTTTATAATTTATTTCGAATAATCTTAATCTAAAGGATCTTTCGATTAATCCTTTAGATATATACGTTTTCAATACTGAGTTTATATTAGAAACATATCAAAGGAACATGATTGAAGATATTTTCAGCTTGACAGATGAAACGTCATGAAAATATCCGACAGATCCATAAAATATCAATACACGCGTCATTTTGTGAAATTCATATTATACGATATCGTGAAAAGGCCGGGAGATGAAAGTATGTTCGAGCAGCTGCGTGCAATACAAGCGATTGCCGTGAAGAAACGCAGTGAAGATTTAAATTACGATTACTTGAGAATTGAAGTCAGAAAGCGCGCTTTAACAGCGCGTGCCTTTGTCTGCGTATGTGTGTATGTGTGATTTGCGTGTGCACAAAAGATCTTAGAAATTCTTATTTATGCCTGATCTTGGTGTCTGGTTACTTTATTACTTTCATTCGCACGCATTGGCCCCGCTTTCAAACTCCATTAAATCCCACCGTTCCGGCAATATTATTTCGTTCGTTCGAGAAAAATATTTTCTCTCAATAACTAAGTACCGCCAATACTTCATCGAATCAGTACGAGACACATCGGGGGTTCGTCCGTCCGCTGAACCGATATTTGCATTTATCGAAGATAACGAAGCGGCGTTACGAACCATTTAATCCTTCATCGCCGCGAAGGGGCGCTCGGTTTTTTTTATTATATTTTCTTGCAAATGCATATTCTATGCATATATATCTCTGAGAGATTTATCTAATCTTTCATGGAGATATAAGTATATACCCACAAACTTCGTATGTGCAACTTCGCATTCATTCGCCGGAAGCGATCCGCCCCTTTACAATCACATCATGATTTATTGCCGCTTATATATTCAATTCGGGATCGCAAACTCTACCAATTCTTTCCTGAAGCATTTTATCAATAATACATTGATAAGAAATAGAAAGCAAGTGATAATTCAAATATATGATATAAACAGAATCTATACCAAACAGAAATCCATATCTCTTTCTTTCTATAACATATGAAACAGATGATTCACTAACTTTCTGAATAAATTACATGTTTCGATGTTGATATCATTACTGTAATAGTCATATAAATAATAAAAAACTAATTATAAAAAATAGAGACTTTACTAAAAATATATCTTAATAGATATAAAAAGATATTTATTGCGCAAAATTTTATAGATTTATATATGTATATAACAAATATGTTAAATAGAGAATAATGTGTATAAAAGGAATTAGCGTATTTTAACGCATAGGAAGTAACTCTATCTTTTATTATAGCGAGATAAAGTTTGAAAAGCTCTGGCGATTTATTTGAAGCTCACCGGAGATTGGCCGATTGATTTCCGGCGAGCGATTTACATCCGAGAGGAACTTAGGTCGGCCGCGAGTGAAAAAGTCCGCGCAAACCTTTCAATTCGCCGAGTCGAGAAATCTTTCGAAAGACAATCAGCGCCGCACAAACATTATCGCGCAGCTCAAAGCGTTGGCATAAGAGAAGATATTCCAAATGAATAAGACGGTCGGCCGAGTCTCGCGGAAATTACCGTCTACGAAAAAAAAAGGGAAAAAGCGAAAATTGCAGGGGTAGGATAGACCTTAGGATGTTATAATAAAATATTCAAAAATATATTAAGGTGTATGAGTATATATCTGACGTTATTGGAGAAACAAACAGAATGTAACGTAGTTATAAATATGCTATATGCGACATTCGCAATTTGTCATATAAAATTAAATTATAAAGTTATAAATTTATTATCATTTAATCATCTCAACGAAAATATCATGGCATATTACACCGCGGAAAAGTATCAGGAGATCACATTACCGTACAATATTTTACCGTATTTTAGAACAGTATTAATTAGCATTAGAAATTCTGATGTTAAAACGGTATCGCAATAGTTTTCGAGTTAGAAGTGATCAAAGATATCGCGTAAATAAAGTAGATTGATCGTCTATCATTGATTCTTGCAGCTTATTAGACGATATTGGTTTTCCCGGTTTTAGCTAATTTTAAATAAATATTTTAGTTTACGGTCAATTTTGTCCAAAGATTTTCCACCCTTTAATGTAGTTCATTTGAAACGGCAAATTGATATCGGACGGATCCTTTCAGCAGATATGCCGCTAGGTATCCGCGTGGTTAACGGCTTGACACAACCGCGTGTATCCATCTACCGGCATAAATCAGAGCGGTTGCGGAGCTAACACGTCTGGTAGTAACTAGATGTACACATTTAGGTAGGCAGACACCTACGTATTAGTCAGTAAACCGCCTTTGAAGTGAGTTAGGTACTGTCAGGTTCACACGATGTGAAAACGGCGAGTTAATATGTGTATAACTGTATATCGTTATTTGTAAACCGAGAGAACGTCGTTTGCGAAAAAAGTCACATGTTAATGACTAAAAATTATCATCTATCGGATAATGAATGAAATATTAACAAAGTGAAATCTTCGACAACACCTATTGACATCTTTCCCTGACTTATCTTACATTAGGTTTCATAATTAATCCTTGAAATTGGATTTCTTCACAATTCTTTGTAAAGAATATAATTTTTTTAATTTAAATATGGAATGTGTGGACTTAGTATCTGTGTGAAAAACAAAGGGAAGAGGCAACTTTTCAATATTTATGCTGTTTTCATCAGAAAACACACGCACAAGCTTCTCAAGCTATCAAATATAAAGGTTCAATAAAATACACATTTAATTACGTAATTAAGTTTGACAAAATTTTACATCATATAATATGCATATACCGGTAGTTTCAAAACATCCTGCACAAACGCAAAATTCGTTAATGGGGTAATTTAAGCGACCCCATTAATTATTCATGCGATATTACATTGTGTCCATGAAACAACAACAACAATCCCAACGTACAACAAACCCGGGAAATCGCAATGGCTTGCCAATAGCAAACGCGAGTACAACGCGTCGATGCGTTAATGAAGTTGTTACTTCTGCCTGGTATAACCAGTTTGTGATTCTGGTATAGGGAACTATCGAACATCGCAATTATAGCGGATCAATAATTTCAACCTGAGCGACGATTCCCAGAACTACGTGTAACTTCGGCGCTCGGACCGGAAACAGTACGGTAAATTTGTAATGCCGGACGGTCCATACTGCGAATCTTCTACTGCAACTGAATTGAGCAAGATTCCGATAACTCTGATGCGATTCATTAGTACGTGATAATTAATATCTTAATACGTAACATCTTCAGAAACATTTCCGACGAAAGTTCTAAAAACGCAGTTTATTTATATTGATTTTGTAGAACTTAAATGTTTTATTGTTAGTGTACTCAGTACGCATATCACATTCTCGCAATATGTTCTCGTTCTCGGAAATAATATTTTCTTTTCACAATTTAAAAATTAAAAACCGAAATTTGATACTGTTTGTTTAAATTCCGCGATTTTCATATATTACTAATAAAAGTGACATTGAATCCTCTCTGTTCAAATGTAATTGCACGACAAGTTTTGCAATTATTGCATCATATACAGAACGCCGCATACGCTTTGAAAATATCTATTTTCGCTGTCGCTATATAACATTGAAACTTTGTAGAATAACGATAACGATATGCAGGCGTAAGTAATACAATATTATTGTGGCAATATATGTTTGCTTTGATTATACACAGCGCATATTAAATAAAAATCCAGTGAAATTTTATAAAAATTCTGGCCGCAGAATCATGCAGTATATTCGGTAATGCATACGTGAAACAGTAAAATGTAAAAATATCCTCTTTAGTAAAAAGCTACAGTCCACCACAAATCTCGACAATTATTTATGCAAATAGCTATTGGAAATAAATTGAGCTTTATGCTGTAAGCAATGTTTTATTTTAATTTTGCAAATTCTTACAATTAACGTAAATTACATAGACACTTATTGTAATTAGATATTTCTTATAATTTATATGTAAGTATTTCTTCTTATCTACTTTATACAATATAGAAATATTCATTAATTTAATTTAAATAAATAGATTGTAATCTTTTTTTAATAAAAGAGAATGAAGTATGAAACTAAAGAAAATAATAAAAAAATGAATTTTTTAGTTTAACTTAAAGTATACAGTTTGTATCGGAATTTGAATGTTAGTATAATTTGTTTTTGTTCCTTGTTTTATAAATAGCGTAAATCAACGAAATTATTACAACAAATAAAATTAAAAATATTATTTTAAATATTAGAAACATTATATAATTTGAAATGTTCTACAGTATTTATTAATTCCATCATATTTGCTTTATACTTTTTTTTAGCAATTTTAAATTACAAAAACTACTCTAAAAGCAGAGGTAATTCACCAAATAGTGACTTTGAAATAGAATAAATGAATAAATGTGTGAAATTCGCAACCGCCATCATCATATGAAAATTCCGCGAGCGATGATTCGCTTGTTGGAATTACCACAAACGAGAGCGCAGAAAGGTCAGTATTAGCGACTGCAAAATGCCACGGAATATCACATGACCGACAAAACTGCTTTAATCTCGCCGTCTTTATCTCCATATTTCTATGAACGATACCAACTTTTTTTTAGTTTTACTGGTTTCACATAAGCTAAGCTGCCTGTTTCGTCTAGATAAAAGAATTTTTAAAAAGCAGATTATAGGATAAACCTCAAAAGCTTCAAATAAAACTCGATACAAACCGCACAAAGTAAATTGCCAATTAAATAAATAAAATGATAAAAAAATGTAGGTATGTGATAAAGAAGATATACAAAATCGCATTCAGAAAAAAAGTTAAGCTTAAAAATTTATTCACTTATATTCATAAATATTTCTATATTTATTGGACATTAAAGTGTGATTGGGTCGAGCAAGAGAAGTTAAGGTGTCATTGTTCAAGTGATAGGCGAAGGAGAGCAGCAATATGTGCTAATGTCATATGAATGAACATTCTATAACTTCATTGAGTTCTAAGGACGTTGCTGAAATTCAACGCAGAATTCCAGAGAAGTTCGTAACTGTAGGTTTCCGAATTTCAGGAAAGGTAGGTGCTAGCGTCCCAATTCGCTTCCTTGAAACTTCAACCTGGAGTCATGAACTTAGAGTCGATTAGACCAAGTCGTTAGGTGTTCAGCACCAACTCACGCTTACATCTCTAAATATCTCTAATGTATTTCTAGATATTTTATTTAAAATGCACTTACAATTAGCTATTTTGCTACCGAAAGTTTTTATAGTTTGAAAGTTTAATTTTAAGCAATTTTTTTCTTTGTAAAAATAAAAATTTTGAGATTATCAATAATATCGACAAGAAACTTTAGAGCAAACATGTAAATAACATTTGAAGTTCACTCCATCACATAAAAATGTAGTCTTCAATCAATAATAAACGATTTTCTGCTTTAACATAAAAAATACATAAAGGAATAGTAGAACCAAATAATCCAGAATTCCCTCTGAACCGCGAATTAATTTAATTAATTTAATTAAATGGAAAATTGAGCTGTCCTAATCGCTCGTTGGTAAACAACGTCACGCTAAAAATCATTGATTAGTTGAGATATAATGATGTTCTATAATGAGCTGTGCAATTTTCATGTAAATAACTTTATTATTAATTTAAATAATTTATTTTTTTTACATAATTATGTATAATTTCATCCCGCGTGAAAATTTACATAATGTCATTATAATGCGTTTTTTACATATTATTTAAGTAATACGTTTTCTTTCTAGCTTCTGCTGTGGCTTCGACGAACGCTTACAAAGCCCTTTACCTTTTACCCTCTTTTCCTTCTAGCAGATTGCGGAAATATGGTGGCTACAGTTAAGAATTTCATTGAAACGTGAGACTCTTGTTAGTCGGTTGCACGGAGATCGGAAAGAATCACGTATAAGAGTGGTCCGGAATTTAATTTGTACGAAGCATTCTGTGAAAACCTGTTTTAGATTTCACGTTATTGTGCTTTCTTAAGACTTCCACTCATTAGGTACGATACAAAAATGCACGAGACAAACTATATTGCCATATTGCATCATTAATTAATAGTTATCTTTTCATGGATATTTCCTCGTTATTCCTGCTCTGTCCGACTTTTATAAACTTTTATAAACTTGAATACTGTTCTAATAAATAATATAAATAAAAAATTTCTTTAAGGCACTTAAATATAATTTAAATAAAAATAAAGAGTTATAGAATTTTATTTATGCTTCTTCAGATTGTAAAAATTTGTAAAAAATTAGTTATATCTAATTAATTAATTTACACAAATGCTTTTTCGATAAAAGCAAAAATAAATTTTATACTTTAAACTTTAAATTAAGGTGGACATGCAATATGTCCCAAAAAATCAAAATCACAAAAATTAAAAACTATGACAATGTGCCGAAAGGGCATAATTTCGAAATCTTAGAAACGTGACGTGCCGAAATGTTTCATTTTCCCGATATCTTAGAAATGAGACAATGTCCCGAAAAGTTATACCGTTCAATCGTATATATGTATACTTCGACGACTTTCTATATATCATTTATGATTGCCGAAAATAAAAAGTCGCTCGGCGCACATTTCGTTAAGATCTTGCGCACTTTCTCGTGTCTTAGTAATCGAAACTGAAAAATTGTCAATATTAATAATGACTACTTGACTAGTTCCAATAGAACAGATTTCAAACTAACGAGTGCTTGTTGAATCGTCTTTCTATCATTGCGGTTGTCGAGATATAAGCGTTTAAAGAAAATAAAAAATCGCTTGGCGCCCAAATTTTCAAGATTTTGCGCACTTTCTCGTCTTAGGAAATATATAATTGCCAATAAAAAAAGTGAGTAATTCTAATAGAGTAGAGCACGATTTAAAAAGTGCTTTTTGAATCATTTTTCTGTCTTTTACGATTGCCGAGATATAAACGTTTAATGAAAATGATGAATGCGGCAAGGCGCGCGATTCTTCTGGCCAGCTCGCGCTTTATTGCTTTAATAAACGAAAGTACATAATTGCGAGTATATAATTGAGTAATACCATATGCTTTTTATCGTTATGGTTAATTTAACGGCAGTCGTCAAAGTATATACGATTGAACGGTATAATTTTTCGGGACATTGTCTCATTTCTAAGATTTCGGGAAAATGACATTTCGGCACATTGTCACGTTTCTAAGACTTCAAGATTATGCCCTTTCGGCACATTAATTGTCACTTTTCTTAAATTTTAGGATTTTGACTATATTCGGGACAATATACGAGTTTTCAAATTTCAGCACATTTTTTCGGGACTTTCCAAGTCCACTTAAATTAACAATAGATGTAATCATTATTTTTAAATTTGGTAATCAATCAATTATTCAAATTGAAAGTTCTTTTTATTTAAAAGAAAGATTAAATAATTTACGAGTAACAATTAAAATTTGCTATAAATAATTATATACACATAAATAGAAGCAATATACTATCGAGTTCGCAAAACATATAGCAATAATAACTCATTTGTCGAAATTAATACAACAAAGGATCTAATATATTTGAATGTGCCTTTATTTCATAACGCATTAAATATTTTGTACTGGAATAAATTGGCTGGTAATATATAACGCCGGGCAGTCGTTTTTATGTAAACACACGGCGCGGGGCGCGGCGCGCGGCGTACACGGCGCGGGGTGCTTACACAAGATCGCATTGTTGTTATTCGCGCGGCGAGACTCGGGCGGGTAGCCAGCGACGCAAAACGCTCCGTATACAACACATAACTCTTCGGAACAACGTCGTGGCAAGTAGTATAAACGACGCCAAACGCGATCATTGCCTGCGAATAAGTAGTAATTATACATTCGCGTGATTAACTCTTACAATTAATGACTCGCAAATGTTTCGAGACGGCTGTGTCAATCGAAGCGAGTATTTCGCGGGATTTTTCTTTATTCGTAATACGGATTAAAAAGATAGAAGACGAATATGCCGAATAAACGTTTCAGCGCGATACATTTATTATTTATTTATTTAATACTTGGATTCGCATGTATCATTATGAACTTATCCCATAAAAATTCGATATTGCACAGTTTATTTCGCGGGTATGCCGGGTATACATTTGTCCTTAATTTCAAGTAGCGTATTTATTAGTTTATAATTATATATAATGTATAATATAAGATAGCGATTATACGTTGAGGTGCAAGATAATATAATTAATTATTCAAAGTGCGCGAAAGTGCTAGAAGCAACAGGTACAGTATCGCCGCAGCGAATGCCGTGTGAAATGGTCGCATTTTCGAATTCCTTCACCATTCTCTCTACAACGACAGTCCTACGTCGATACGTCCCGAAGCCCCGAAGTCTCTATAAAAGTCGTCTTTCTAGGCGCACCGAATGTCCGGAAAAAGGACAATCGTTAATCATATTATTAAGCGATCGCCCTCGATCGCCTACGGCTGCGGCTACAGCTGCCCAAACGCCGAACATATCCGAACCCACGGAAATAGCCGAATACGTACGTTCGCGTTCTCCCCTTACCGCGCCTTAACGGTCTTAACGCTCCGTCAATCTAAGTGGACATCGCGAATATCGGCGGTATTAATTTTACTTTGTACTCTTTTATCCCCCCGTAGTAACGTAGTAAAGTATGTCGGCAATATCGTGCAATATCGCGCGTTCTTCGCGATTCTATACATATAATGATTAACACGTGATCGTAATTAATTGTGTTTTCGCGAGTGAATGAGTGCCATAAAGAAGAGAAGCAACTAGAATCTGAGAGGAGGAGGAGGTTATGGGAGCATCGAGCGACAGCGGAGTAACCCTGAGGTGAGTAATTTATAATTTAACTTAATATTTGATTTTATGAATTGCTTGTTTACTCTTTCTCAATGTACCATATTTTATATCAATATAATGCAACATAATACATATAAGATATTTTAATTTTGAGATACTTAAGACGTGTAATAAAATATATTTAATAAAAATCAATCAGATGTTTAGTAAAGCGTTACATACATATAAGCGTTACATAATGATGTAGAATGGTACACTGTCTAGAGCAAATACTACTCGTGTATCTTGCTGTATAACATGTTAACATATATTTAGGATTTATTAAATATTTACATTATTTATATAAAGATTACATTTTTTTATTAATTTAAATTTTATAAAAATTCATATTTAAAAAATGTTTCTCTCTTCCTCGAGAATTACGTTATTATTTTATAAAATATCTAAAGAATGAATTGTAAAAATGTCACAATTATTTTTGCAAATATTAGTTTGAGCATTGCTTTAAAAATAGATATAATTATTGGATATTATTTTATAATTTGGATATAATGTGTGTTACAGATCATATTATAGCTGTGTAATATGACTCCGCTGACGCGCATCGTATTGGTGAGTAAATTATGTTTTATTTTATTTTTATTTTGACAAATGGATTTATAAAAATTATATTAACTATATCATAATGTATATACGTATACTATATGGATAAAACATAAAAAAAGAATTAAAATTCTATTATTTTAAAATATAAATAGGCTAGGATAGATTATATTATATTGTTTAATTCTGGAACGTGTATAACCGCCTGACAGTTTATTGCGTACACAAGGATTACATACATAAAGCTCGTTAAATACAGCTTATTGTTAGTGATACAGCATTATAATTATAACTATTATAACCAATGATGATTTATTGGTATACGTGTTTTGATATGATAAAATATTAATTACATAATTTGCGAATCATATAAAATCTACAGAAAATTTAAACTTGTAAACACCAAAATAGAAAGAATTAAAACAAGAAATATTCTCTTGAAGTAAGCTTAGTAAAAAATAATAATAAATAATAAAATTATTGTTAATAAAGAAAATAAATTATAAAAAATTTTGTAAAGAGATATTAATGTAAATATTGTGAAGATATTATTAATCATTATAATTTTTGCTAAACACTCTATGTACAAATTATGTACAAAGTACACGCAAGAATTAGAAAACAATTACAAATATCATAAAGAAATGTGATATGTTAAAAATTCTATGTCATTAACATATTATAATTAAGTAAAAAAAAATGAAGAAAAAGAAGAAAGAAGCAAAATAAAATAGAAAAATAAAAAATACCGATATATTTATAAAACACTATAATAAACCTTTCACTTAATTCCTTTATCATTAATGAACATAATGCTACATTTTTTATGTTTTATATAAAACAAAAAATGATATTTATAAAATAATAGTATAGAGAAAAATTGTTCACGTTTAGCTGTATTGTTATGTTTTCTTCTTTTCTCTTTAGAAATATTTTTAAAATATAATTTGCGATTGGATTTCTATAAAATTAAATATTGTACATACTGGTGTAAAACGTAATATTCGTTACACACAGCGTATTTTAGCTAAATATTTTAGCTAAATTATATCATTAAAAAACCGTTAATGATTCTAAAAATATTAATATATTTATTGTGTTGTCTTTATAGTTATAACGCACCAACTTTTTCCTAATTTTTCTAGCCTACCTATTTATTTGTTGATAATTCAGTTTTATATTAGTTGAAGTTAAAAATCAATACCACGTAAAACTGGATAGGATAGCATTCGAAGTGAGGAATGCGTGCACGCATTGTTGTGGAATTGAGCGTGTGAACTCTATGCCATACCATCGGTCGACCTTGATCACTTATAACTAGGAAATTATTGTGATCTCATTTTGTTAGGATTTTTTACTAAAACCATCAAAAAGTACATAGCTATTCAAAAAGTACGTTATTATAAAATTTATATAAAATTGCTGGACCCTCTGGTATATTCGACTGTTTCGATCAACTTTGCTAATTGCATAAAAGCGCCGGCAATTAATTATACATGTGATATTCGGTTAGAGAATTATTTCAAGATAATTCTCTTCCTGAAACGATATTCACAAATAGTTGGCCTCTTGTATGGAAGAGGATTATCTCTCAATAGCTCAACGACAGAATCGACATGGGGCTCGGTCCTTATCTCGCTCTGGTAATTAAAGCTATGATGTAGGTCAGAGAGAGTCTAATGACACTGGCCGCATTTGCATACATATATAAGCACATATACAATTCTCGCGTATAAATGCGCGGCATTTATGCAACATGCATATAGAACGAGACAACACACAGTATTTCTATGCGCATATAAACCTACACGTACTCTTTTGCACATATCTACGCGATAAGAGATATAGAGTACAAAAACACGCCCTCGAGGTTTCAACGCAAGTGTACAATCGTCTCGTGCCCTTAGCGACTCGCATCCTCGTACCCTTAGCGACTCGCCAAAAACTTTTTTACATTTGCGTCATTAAATAAGAAAAAGTATAACCCAATTACTTAAACGTGTTATCCTTTTTCTTTTTTGGAATATTAAACAAAAAAAATTATAAAATTTCTCAAGCAAACGAAACTTTATTTGCAGCGTTTTATTCGCGTTACATGCCTTAGCAGCAATATGCAAAATTAAAATTCTGTCGAATTAAAACTTGATTAATTCAAAATTGATTGAAAAGAAAATATGCTATTTAGTTTTATTTAATTTGCCGAAATTTACCGCACTCGCGATAATCAAAATGCAGAATATTATTTTATTATTAATTGCTGAATATATAGCACAATATTCAACATATTCATATTTTTTAAATTAAAATGTCAACGTAATGGCGTTCCTAAAATGGTTAAAGTAAACTGATAAATTATCGCTGATAAATGTAAATACTCTTCCGCAATATAACGGATATTTATTATTTATAATTTATTTTCATCCGAATCATATTGCAATTAATTAAATAACGTTTGGACAATTTGCCAAGGAAACAGCAACGAAAATACCATTATTAGAGTCAGCGTTATTAATTGGTTCACAGAGACCAATGAGGATGAAGGCGTTCCATTAATTGGCGGGATACGGCGAGGCAATGAATCGAGACTCTATCGAGCCTAACCTGATGAAACCAAGATAATTATCTGGCCCGATAATGGCAGACAGAATATACGCCCCGCATTCACTGTAACAGTGCCGCGTCAAAAGGCTTTGTAATTCGGCTTGAATAATGACGCTGCATGCCATTCTACATTGCTTTGTCATGTGTATAATTGCAACCGCTAATATCGATGATTATAACATCGCGCTCTACAAATCCCTGTGTACGCAAAACGTAGTACCGAAAGGAACGTGCATTCTATAATTATAGTTATCATTTATAAAAACTATGTCTTTTGCTTGAGAAACTATATATACGTTTTCGCTTAACCTTGCGAGAAAAGAAAATAACAATTAATGCGATGTATATCTGAGAAATTGGACAGTTTTTTCTTCTGTCCATAGATTTTCTTTGATGAATATAATACGAAGTATTAAATAATACTAGAATTAACAAAGCAATCGAAATAACTTTTTTGTAATTTTTTTTAATTACTCAAATAATGATGTATTTCTTGAAATTTTTGTTGCAATATGTAACTAATTAAATTGATTATGTTTCTTTTTTATTCTTTTTTTCAAATCTATATATAATATACTTAAATAATAGAAATTAATTATCGATAATCCTAGTGCTAAATTTATGCTAAATTTAATTTAAAATGGTGAATATTTCTTTGATACATACATAAAATATAAATTCTTTAGTAAAATTCTTAATGTTTAAAGATTAATTAGAAAAAGAATTAGAAATTATTTTGTATAAGTAAACGCATTAAACGTAAAAATATTTTTTCTTTTAATTACAAGTACTTCTCATATCACTGATATGATATACTTTTCTATGGCAAAGATCGCCATATCGAACAGTGATCGGCTCAAAGATTGCGAAAATGCACAATTACATATTACCACGTTGATTTATAGAACCCAATCTATATTATTTTCGGGGTCCATTGCAATGTCGCGTACCTCTCTCGCAGGAGGGACCCGACCCTCTACGGAATACTGCGAAGTACGTTCCCAGTAACAAATGGCACTGTGGATCCAAAGGCCGTGCGATGGTATAAACTGATTATTGCAATTATTACTCCATACGAACGCCTCCTGCGACACGCAGTATCGAATCCATTAAGAGTACCGCGAATATAAACGATAAATCGCGTTTCGTTTCGCGCATACTGCTGCAAACTTCCTCTATTAATGCCCGATGTATCCCTTATACATTGTGCCACGTGCCAAACTGACCCTCGCGTTTAAATTTAGGGTTCTACGCTCGGTAATAAATAAGGGTTGGGTGCAGCATGACTAGAACTGATCTTTGTCGATGAATAATCACGTTGCGGGGAGGATGTCCAATTACGAGGACCACAATAAGCGATGTGGTGAGTGAAAGGACGTTAATTCTTTTGACATCAGTTCGTCGCGAGAATTAGAACAAATCTGACTTATGTTCAAGCAAGGAAAAAAAATATTGTTAATGTATATAATAACCGTGCAGTCGCCAGTTACTATTGAAATGTGTACAAATATATTCGTATAATGTAGTTCAATTTATGAATTTAACTTTACATTTAGCAAACATTTCGATGAAGCTATACGGGTGACAGGATATCCGGATTGAAGTAAGACCCGCGTTATATCCCATATACATGGTTCCGGTCGCAAATAACTTTACAACAACGTTTATAGACTAACTCCATGCTCGCCAGTTATATACAATTTCCAGCAAATGTTCGGCAACCAATCATGCTTTATATTACTCTCCGGTCTACCTACATAACGTCACTACTTACTTCTCGTTTACAAGCCTTGAAATTTCCTTCGTAGTAGCTCCCGCGTCCTTCTCCAGGGACTATACTGTGATACTCGATGCAACGAAGTTGAATTAATATTACTTACATATACACATCGTTAATGAAAATTAAACACACCTGTGATATATGGTCAACCGTTACCGAGCGTTATATACTGTAGATAACTGATCGTGATTGCATCTTCTGAAAGTTGTAATATATAGCGGCAAATATAACAATTTCGCATAGGGGCAAAAATATATGAAAATACGTATATACCTAACTGGCATATAACGCACCATTCAAATATATCTAATTATCTAATTGTTGTTAAGCAAAATTGATTCAGTTTAATAAGCTTTAAGCGAAAAATATATAATTGTAGAAAAAAATTTTCCATAAAATTTCATTTGATCATAATCTAGCTATTTATATCATGCAAGTCCACGAATTAAAGCTATCGAAATGCGTCTGCATTTTTATATTATGCTATATCGTTTCAATGGTTTATCTCTCATTGTTTTCTAATAGAATAACGTATTTAATATTAATTATCTATATATTGCATTTTATAAGTTATCTACGTTGCTAAATATTGATAAAGTAAATAGTTTTAGTTTCAACCGTTAAAAATAATCAGATAATATCGATTACCACCACAGTCAATTTGAATAATTAGATCTTTAACGTAAATTATATTTAAAAGTATAAAGAAAATCTATATATATATATATATATATATAAAATCATAGAACAAACTGAGTGATTAAAAATCTTAGAATTAAATTCGATAATAGAATTAATGGCGCCATCGTAAGCTCATACGCATGTTTAATGACACGTACTATAAATTCACGGTCTTGGTCATTACATCCCCAGCAGATACGAATTATCATCTAGTCAAAATCGAAATGTAGAAACGGGGAAGTAGAGAAGAGAGTTCGTAGCCGATAATTAATTTCACGTCGTTGACATATGGCATTTGCGAGGACGCTATTTCGAATTACCATGCTATGTGAGGCTATATCGTTCGGAATGGCATATAGCTACGACTTGTCGCTGCCAGACAAGGCATTTAATTAACTGAGCTAATCCGGGCTAAACAGTAATTAAAACTACAGGCCCCACTCTTCGCTGTCCTCGTTATTGCACGATTAATAGATCGCTTCCTTTCATAATATAGTCACTGAAATGTTTCTCTACTTTTAATTGTAATTAATAGGCTTTAGCGAATACTAGACCGGATATTAACTAAAATTTCTTTATCATAAATCATTATATTATTTTCCCGAAATATTATTTTCTGTAAAAGGGAACTCTCTCGGCAGAGAGAGATTTATCTCGATATTTCGCTCAAATATGGCGCAACTGTTGGAACTGACACTGCACCAGCAGCGCCTTTGATCAATTACAAATTGTCATACGTTGCAACTGTCTTTGCAACAAAAAAGAGACTGTTGAGACCTGATATCTCACAGTGCGAAGCATCTCAATACAATGTACAAAAAAAAACGTAATAAAAATATTCTAAATATTCTATTTACTCACATAAGTATCCACCAAGGCATCCTCATTGTCTATTTAATTTTGAACTGTTTTATTCATTTCCAATAATACATTTGTAACTTGTTTACAATGCTAAATCCGCAATTGTGTATTCTATATATAATAATATTTAATACTAATATAACATTTTCTAATTTTTAATGCAATATTTAATAAATCGGGCAATTTAATATTTTTTAATAATACGCGCAAATAGTCTGTAAATAAGTCTAAAATTTACCCTGTTTTGAGCATTTGCAATTAGTATGCAAATAGGTCTAAAAATACTTTAAAATTTAAAAAAAAATTAATAAAGAGAATAAACGATTTAGTAATATCAAAATAATTCACGAAATTTTATTTGACTTTTTATTGGAAAATAACGAGAAATAAACTATCGAAATTGTATAATGTAATATAAAGCGGATATATTTCAATTGCTTCAATTTGTAGACTCACACGTGTAAATAGTCATATTACGATCAAATAGCCAGAAAAGGGCACATTAAATTCAATTCTCATCGTGTAATCGAAACAGAAATGCATCGATTTGTTACGTAGATTTATAATACCAAAATTCGCACGCTTTCATGTACAAAATGATATACATTTCCGTAATGCGAGCTCGTAATCGAATTGACAATTGATAAGAGACATCGTAATCGCCTTTTCCACTTTGTTATGTTGCGCGAAAAAATTTTTACGGATTTGTTGTTTTTATTCTTTTCGCCGCGTGTTTCATGTTGCACGTTGCGCAACGTTACCGCAGCTGCAAGAGTAATCGCTGCATAACGGACCTTCCCTATACATCATCGCGAGAAGAATTGTCAGTTTTTCGAAATCGCGCTCGCGCTCCATCATAAACGTCCGCGCCAATAAATCGAGGAGACTGAAACAACTCGGTACGTAGATTTATCTACGTACTCGCTTTTAACGACCTCATACGAAACATGTGAAGACGATTCACGGTGATTTTTCCATTCCACAGTCGATATGGAATGTTTATGCGACAATTCTAAAAAATCATCGAACCGCGACACTTACGTCAGTATCTATATATTCGCGTTTTTTTTTGCAGCGAGAATTCTACTGTAAATTAAATTTAAATAGCATGAATACCATAAAAAAATATATAATATATTTTTTTATGGTATTCATGCGCTTTAAATTTAATTTACAGCTAATAGAAAAATTATATTAATTATTTATAACTATTACGCTAAAAATTTGACTATTATGCACATTTGATTGTTAATTTTATAATTTACTTTCAAATTCATTTATATTTAACAAATATCTTCCTAATTTCCTATTAGCCTAATTGCTACTACGTTAAATAAAATATTAAAGTATAAATGTCATATCGTGATATTTTCGCAATGAGGACTATATTTATCAATGAATCTTTTGCTCACAGCTCCTTTATTTTAATCGTATTATGAAGTATTTTCGAATGCAAATTAAATCAAAGCATGTTAAATCGAGATATTTCTTTACCGGATTAGCTAGACAATCGTAGCCGCCCTCAAAGTCGCGCAAAAACAATCGCGCCCTCGTGCTTAAAGGAATGCAATTTCACCGTCACGTTCACCCACGATTGTTTCGCGAAAGAAACTTCGTGCTCGAAAGAGCGGATAATTGGTCTGAACTATCGCCGGGGCAGACTGCGCGCGGCCGGAATTTCTTGGGAAATCCATTCCCAGACTCGAGCAGGCTCATGCCAGTTATATAGACGCGATAGGTCCGTCGTAGAGAGAATTTTAATCAAGCAGGAATCGTGCGTGCTAAATGTTCCACTTATTTACGCAAACGTCATTTACGAACATAAGCCAGAAACCTTCACTGCTGAATAACATTTTTCAGTCTATTTTTCTTGCAAAAATTGCGGATAACTTCTGTGTATAACACAAACTTTTAAAGAAGAAATAATTTATTATCTTAAAAAAATAAAAAATAAATAAATAAATGTATGCTACAATAAATTTTGCAGCAACGCGCTACACAGTCACGTCAATATTATACATTATTACGGTGAAATATCGATTTTATTTCATGTTGGCAAACCCCTTCGATATTGCGCGTGGAAATAACTCATTGGGTGTATTGATGAGAAATACTCTCGACACCAATTCTTCCATCCATATTCAAATAAATGATAGAATTCCATGTAGGTATTTCAGCCGAAAATCGAATCGCGCATTTGTACAAGCGGCGTAATCATCGTGCTAACGATGTAAAAGCGAAATATATCGTGAAAAGAAGCGTACTCGATGAAACAGGCTTCCAACCCTCGATTAACGTTTGTGTCGCGCTCGTAAGTAACATGCGTTGATTACGCTCTCTGTGCGCTAATTACGTTCATGCGTGTCCGCTGACTGCTAAAACTGCGTGTTTGCCAGCATACAATGTGTATTATTCGCGAATGCCAATTTTGCGCGTGTTCAAAATAAATTGGCCTCAATGAGCAGGCTTGTGCTATTTGACAATCGAATAAAAAAAATAGTTCAATTATTAGAGAACGTTTAAGTTTCGTTACTGACTACATTACGAGGAAATTACGTTGAATAACAACATATAAAATTTATAGTCTATATATTACCAATGTTTTCCATAAAGATGCTTGATATAATATAATAGACGAAATGGTACAATTAAAAATAAATAATGCATCTATAGAGTAATCATGATTATATTAAATACAATTATTAATGTAATGATCATCGATGATCTTTTAGTCATTTCGTTATTTTAAATATGAAATACAATAAAGGTATGAGTTCCCCGTTTTAATTATCAACCTCACTAGGCATATAGTTTATACTTTTATGATTTTAATATATGTTTAACAAAAGTTATCTTTGGCGCAAGGAAAATTTTCGCGCACGCATCTGTCATATAACATCGCTTTTGATTTCTCGCGAAGCACACGTTGAAAGATCAAACCGAGGTTACATCCAGAAAAGCTCCTTGGTATCGGTGCATAACAGGGATCGTCGAAAGAGGCGTCACCGTCTAGAAAGAGGGTGCGAGAGATGCGGAAGAATGACGACGGAAAGGCGAAGCCGAGGGAGATGAATCCGCCGGAGATAAAAGAGAGCGGGATGCTGAAAACTGAGTCGGTGAGATTGGATGCAGCTGCATATTAACCTCCTGGTGGGAAGATTGTGATGAGAGGTCAGATTGCCCCCGCTCTCCCCCCCCCCTCATCCGACTTATTCATTTGTCTCCGCGCGATGCAGGGGGGGTTGCTTGAGACATCCATTAAATTGAAATTCAATTTACGGACGGCGAGCGAGCACGCGGATTAAGCCGGGATGAGTATTATTGTTACGCCTCGCGAAATTATACTCGAATTATACTAAATACACTCAATGGCGGAACTCCTGGCCAACGCCGGCACTGAAAAGAAATATTAACAAAAGAATTTTCGCATATGTGTTTAAAATTATCTATAATTTAATTAATTAACACACAGGTATTCTAGATTCATATAATTTTAGATTTATGCAAATTTTATGCGTTAATATTCTATTGAACACGACGTTTGCTTTGTGCAGCATATAATTAGAAACATCCGGGCGGTTTTCGCGCGAGCTTCCCATACCTCGAGGGCTAAGAGGAAAGCACACCTCCGGAGAACGCATGAATAACGATATGGAGTTATGCATCTTGCGCGATGCCGGCGGTTTATACTTGGCGCGAAATTTCACGGGAAATCCGTACGGCATTAACGGCGGAAACGCGTTTAAACCGCGCCGGGTGTAAAAGCGTGCAGTATCGCATTTGGGATTGTCTCCGGCTGACCGAGTACGCTTCTTCGTGGTCCAATGGTATACCAATTCAGTTATCCGTATAACGGTAAACGCATCAGCCTGCTTTTCCGCAGAATCCTCATTGCGATTTAACATGGCCTTTCGTAGATCGCCGTCAAAGAAATGAGCATCTATGGCTCCGCGAGAATGGTTACCAAAGAACACTTTCCGAATCAACTTTATCGCATATAATTAATTCTTTATCGGTAGAGAACTTCTAAAGCTTATATCATGTAGCGAGATATTATTAGCAGGAAAATATAGATATTTCTTTAAAAATTACTTCGTTAAAACGAGCATTTATTTTCATTCACTTTGCGCCATAAAGTGAGTCGATATCATAATTCTTACCATGAAAAAATTTAAAATATTATAATTCCTATATTCAAAAGAGTTCATTAAAATACGCATTAAAAGATGATTTTTTATAATATGATTAAAGCATATTAAAAGGAATATCCTATTTAAAAAAGCGCATTAAAAGGAGCCATCTTTAAAAGTCGTATGCTTTATATAAATATTATTTTTCATTCTTTATTTTATTCTCATAACCAATCTTTCAACATCTGTACATGTTTCTTCGCCTGAATTGGATGCTGCTGTCGCGATTCGAGAGGACGTTCCGGTGTGCCCACGATCACGAAATCCTCGTGCGGATATCGTCGCGACGCAGCTTTCCGCGCGCGCGGGTCCGCGGATTTGCGGATCGCGACAAATCCGATATTTTCTCCGGGTCGACTCCGCGCCCGTATATCATTCACCGCAAGCAAAAATCCCCGAGCTTTATAGAATAACGTTCCCTTGCGCGCGGCGTGCAGTAGTAGTCGCGCGATGCGAATTTATACCGCGATAAATAAGGTCCGCGCGCGCGAGCGATAGAGCCCTTTTCCTCGCACGACAACTCTAATCGCGTGTATACGGTTGCACGGGTCTTATCGTCGTATCTACTGCAAACTGCGGAGAGAGAGACCGTTGGTCTCGATGAATTGTGGAAGATGTTCCCGGCGACAGCTGTAAATGCGTGTAATGCACGTGCGGCTCTGTTATGTATACGTTTATAAAGTGAGTTTTAATTCCAACGAGATGCAGACAAACGACTATTGCGCTTAAACTTGATTTTATCGCGTTTTGCACCATTTGGTTGTATCGTAAACTAAATTGCGATTTAAAACATTATTGCGAAATACTGAGATGCTAATGAAATATTTCGAACAAGCGTCTTCGAATTAATGAACATGATTGATTTGTGGCACTGATTTAGTTGAATAATTTTTAAAAAATGCTCTGTTTTTCCGATCAACTGTACTTAGGTAATTAATTACCTTCCAAAAAGCTGTAAACACATTTGCAAGAAGTATAAACAAGAACTATGGCGAGCAATTCAATCGAAGGGCCTTTCAAACGCGCGACTTGATCGTTCCGTAACTTCCGTTCGTTTACGCTTTTTTGTTGGACTCGTCGGACCAGATATTCTCTGCGGATATAGACGGTCTCATCGACGTTACCGTTCAATCGCAGGACCGCTCTCTGAAAAAGCACTCGCCACCGTTTGCCCATAAATCTTCGAGTACGAAGCAATTCAGCGGCGAAGATATCGCGCGGCAACCGACGGATCGCAAAATCAGATCGTTTTATGCGGAGTCCCACTGTACCGTACGCATACATCACAACAGTCGGTACCTCGTTTCCGGAATGCGCAAAATCAATTTCCGATGCGTAAATAGGACTGCCGTCTATACCGATGAACCCCGCGCTGTAAAACGGATACGTTTTGCATGCGTGCGACTTTAGTATCAACTCGAACCATTGAGCTCGACGTGTAAATATTATCCCCATTGAAAATTCATTCAGCAACTGTTATACACGCAAAACTCAAATTCATCACTTCCCCGTATCTATTTTATTATCTTACAATGCGACGCGCGACACAAACAAATCGTGAAAGTGCTATAAAATATGGAATGTAGTTAATTACACCAAAACATTTCAGCATTTTGCGAATTAAAAGTCTAATATTTAATATATAAAATGTGTTAATCAATCTGAGAATTAACATATCTGATTTAATGTGCTGAAAATTATTAATGACTAAATCCGTGCCTCGCTGTCTCGCCGCTGGCGCTGGTTCTAAGATGAAATAAATGAACTCCGTTTTCATATAGTAAAGAACAAGATTTCTCTCTTTACAAAAAGATGCAAGAAATCTCGAAGGATTAGATAAGTAATTATGCTGTGTCAATATAAATGGTGTTAATAATTCGTTAAGCGCGAGACCTGTCTGATCGAACGTCTGATCAAGAACGTGATTATTTTCTTGCGAAATGATAAATGATGTTGGCAGAAAGCAAGAAGATAGTCATGAGCATTTATCACATTTAAGCCTGAAATTCAAACACTCGTTCATCATCGATACCATGAGGCTCCGATATTTTCACGGAAAGTTTGCGTGTGAAGAGAATGATTAGACTTGTTATTTATTACGAATACTTATGCTATTTCCGCAAAACTAAAGCAGTATTTTAATATTTATTCATACGATATTAATTATTTCACAACGCATTTATATATATTACATCCCCGCACTATACTGTATCCATATACTATTATATATCCACGAACACAAATCAGTTAACAATATGAATAGGTAATTGTTTAATCAATAGAATTTGAAAGCTTAAATGTATTTGCAAATAATGCTCCACTTTTAATACGTACTTCGTTAATATAGCAACGGTTAATCGCTCTGAATTTGAAAATTTAAATAAATTAAGAGTAGGAAAGTTTGATTGATTGAATAACCTGTATATTTAATCTTTTGCAACTTAAAATCAAATCGCTTGAAGAACGATATGCCTTTACAACAGCATAAAAAAATTTTTAATGCTTTTATTTATCTCTAATATGTCTGTTTTAAAATTTCACGATAAAGAATATATTAAACTAGATAATTTTTTTTTCAAAATGGTATTTTTAACATTTAATAAAATAACTCGACTTTCTCAATATTAAATATCGAGATCAAAGTTTCTGAAATATTTATTACGTCTAACTGCGATGATTTCCTTAATCAAATTACGAAAGCTCAGCTCTTGTATCAGCCCCTAGATATTATACTCTCGCTATGTCGCACATTCCGTGTGACCAGAGATATGCAGCCTCAGTGAATATATGGGCCGCAAAACCTGTTCCCTTTTTTTTTGCACATTTTGTTATCCGTCGTGAGCGCGACAAAGGCACAATGTAACCAACTGACTACAAAGATTAGTTGTGGACCGCGTGCATTGCTTTCGATGGGCATTTGACGAGATCAAAGCCGAACGTAAAAGCAAGGTCCCCGGCATTTTCAGTTTGCTAAATCAAACCTGTATGCAAGAAAAAAACCATGATTTCCGGTATAAAACTTATAAAAAAATATCTTGCCATTATTTGTAGCTACAATGACATGTAAAAATGTACGATAAGCGATCAATTATGAGATATAAATATACCATCATTAAATTTATCATTAAATTCGATAAATTCAGTATATTAAATCTCCTATCGGATCGAGGAGGTCAAAGAAATATAAAGACGATGAAATTATAAAACTCGTTTATGCCCCTACGACAGATCTTGATTTATTCAATGCTCATTTGTCGGTAGTGCCCAGCCAAGTGCTCTTCGTTTGGCGTATTTTCGATAAAATTTACATTGCAACGCGGCTCATTTCCGTGCTTACGTACCAGCGTACGTAATGAATTTTCTGCTTATCGAACAACGATCGCGAGCACAGAGCACTATTGTGTTTCATCGGCGCGGTGCGACGCAAACAAAATTTCTATTTATCTCGACAAAATTAAAATATTGGCCGGCCCGATGTGGTGACAATTAAATCGTTTATCTCGCGAAATGGGTGTGTGCAAGCGAGGCGCCGTCGGCGTCGTCGGTGCGTCATTTTACGCGTGGCAAGGTTGGAGCTGTCTGACAATGATTGGCATCGTCATAGCTCTGATATTATTCTGTTACAATTATGTGAACGTACGTAAATTGTGAAATTTATTCGTAAATATAATGCCCTTTTTTAAAATCTTCAAAAATCATAACCAGTTAATAACAAATACACTTTTTTTTTAAAGAGATTCTTTAACACCGCATAGGGGTTATGTAGTACAATTTGTACTTGTGACATAGAAGTTATAGCAATTAATTTAAATGATTTAAATTACATTTTAAATTAAATTTATTTATATAACATTATCAATTTAAATTTATCTTTATTACATTTTTAAATTATATTTAAATTAATGTTTGTCTCACCGTAATTATAATTATAATTGCATATGTACATATATGCAATGTAAATAATATTGCATAAATTTTGTTCAAAAATAATACTTTACGATTTATAAATTAATGAATTTAAATTTTTTGGTCTTAATTTTAATTTTAAATTATTTAAACTATTAATGAGAAAGTTATCAATTAGCGATTAAAACATTTATTATTATATTCATAATTAATCTGCGTAATCATAAAAGAATGTACTTTAAAAATACTACTTTGCACATTTTCTCTTTTTGTCTTTACAAGCGCTTGCCTTAAATGACAGAATAAATGATAGAAATTAAAATCACTTTTGAGATACACAGTGACCACAGTAGTCACACGAAACTTTTCAGAAACCTTCGAGGTAACGGCATCGCGAAATTAAACCTATTCAAACTTACGGAAGAAGTACGGAAGAACTAAGTAAATCAGAATTCCTAAATGAGCAATTACCATAATGAAGAAGTTATTCAAGAAAACCTTCAACTTCTCGTTAATGCAAGCAGTAACTGAACTATCATCGCAGCATCGTATTCTGACCCCCGTCTTCTACATAAAAAAACAATTAATGTATAATTTGAAATAATAACGAGTAAAAAAACGTAAAGAATAATGTGAACAAATTTAAAATAATGTATCTAAACTTGGGAAGAATAATTTATTTGAGTTTATCAACATCTTTTTTACAAATTGTCCTGCTATAATTTATATCTTATAAGAAATAAATAAATTTATTTATTTATTTAAAATTTCCACTCAGAGGAATCTATATAAAAACTTATCAAAACGTTAAATTGTTCAGAGATCAGCTTTAATGAAATCGTTTATTAAATCACAATTAATATTAATTTTCTCGAGTTAGAAAGACCATTATTATTATTATTGTTAAATATAGAGTAGACATGTGTAATACTTGGAGATTTTAGGAGAAAAATGTTAAAAAAATAAAAACGCGTTTGGAAGTTTGTAATGGCGAAGCCTTTCTAGAATCAGGGATTACTCTTTAGTAAACTAGCAAGCGCCAAAGCGCGTAGAGTAAATCCGAGCTTTGGATGCAGACGTGGCAACGGTTGACATAACTGCCGTGTAAACGGAACTTCAATTTGCGTTGGGATTAAACATTAACCGCTTAAGGCGGTAGGAAATCTTATGCTTTCATACTGTACAACTCCTGAGTGTACGCTGCACCATTTCTCAGTGGCTTAGGACCGTCTCAGAGTCCGTTTCGTGTATTTCGATCTCTCTGGATTTCCGGATATGCAAGGACACATAAATCCGGATCATGCTAACAATGGGTGTCTCTACTTAACAGTAAAGATTGTTAGAAATGTGTGTATTATAGGTACTTGATACTGCACTCTGAAAGACCCGTATATCTATAATGAAGTCTATTATTTTACATATAGGAAAAAAGATTGTTTATCTATAATAAATGTACTATACAAACGAGTATATTAATAATATTAATGTAATAACATATATATATATATATATTTATCTGACATGCAATTAAAATAAATACTAATTAGAATACTATATTTAATTATACAGGTATGTAATTTAGTTTTAATTAAATATATGAAGAATAATAATCAGATAAAGATTATGTTACGGTAAGAATTGTAAAATATTTTTTATTTAATATTATTTTATATTGAAGAGAGATATGATGAGAATTTTTGTGTGATTTATACATGTCATTATAAAATTCAAATTGTTGCGTTCCGTAAAATACCACAAAATTATGTATGTTATGCAATTTAATTTAGATTTCTTGATTACAATTGGCTTAATTACATATTACATCCGCTTGTCAACAGCAGTAATCTTTTAAATTTTATTTGCTTATACATTTGTAATTAAATGCGATATGTAATTGCACCATTTAATTATTAGCGAATTCTGTTGACTATTTTTATTCTAGAGACAATTAATATCAATATCAACATTTAACATTTATTAATGCAAAATTGAATAACATATTTCGTCAAACTGTTATTAATATTTCTTTGAAAGTATTAAAACAATAATTTTGTAGGTAATTTTTACAATAATTGCATAATTTTTTTCTTTCTTTTCAAGAAGGTTCTATAGTAAAGTGAAAGTCTAAAACAGTTTCAAAGTATATCTTCTGTTGTAAAGGAACACGGTAGCTATATAGATTGATAATACACAGTTCAAAGAGTTCAAGCTAATAATAATTTTTTTTTGTTTTGGAGAAAGATTTCTTTGATAAAATCTTTATTGCCATACACAAAAATATTTTCCTTGGTATATCAATTTACTAAAAAGGCTAGCAATAAAGTTTGCGCTAAAGAAAATTCTGTCATAAGCCAGTCAAGGAATTTAAAGACTTGTAATAGGAAAAATGTATATCTTGTGTATACGTTCGTGTATATTTATAGAGTTCAGTGTATAAATAAGAAAGCCAGTTCTGTGCAATAAAAAAAAATCAATTTCCGCATCGGATGTGAAGTACAGAATTTTTAAATTAATCTCTTAGAACTTTTTTAATATAAAATTGTCAAAAATTTCTGTTGGAAGATATCGATACCACTTGCAAAATCGTTTCAGTCGCGACACGCTTGAAATGTACAGTCGCCGCCAATGATTCCTTTCCTGAGGTATTCTTATGTTCCCCCCTTATCCCAGGAAAGGAATCATTGGCGGCGACTGTACCGATTAATTCCAATTTTTTATTCTTATCATACATACACCTATATATATCTACACCTATAATATTTCTACTACCTAGAAATTCATTACGAGCGAGACCGCTGGATGATGGCGACCACGCACTTGATTACTCGGGATGCGCATACATTTGCAGCAGCCGCGATTTACGGTTGCGTTTCCGGCGCGGCCGGAAACGGACGGCCGTGCCGGAGAACACGCCGCTGGGCGATGTTGCGCAGTGTGGAACGGAGACGTGGAGCTTCCGACGAAAATGAATTATTCGGTTGCTGGGGGGCTATCTTTCGCTGCCGACGTGAAACAGATAGGTATGTTCGAGAAAGAAGGGGAGCCGCGGTAGAGAGAATCGACGACGGTGGCGAAAAGACGGACGAGATGAAGAACCGGAAGTAAACGCGCTCGCTCTCTCGGGTCACGTAACTTCCCCGCTGAGGATTTATATGGTACGTTGACTCCGCACGTCTTGCTGCCGATTCGTGCCAATTTTTTCTAAAAGCGATAGAGTCGCGAAAGCATCGCTGGTTTTTTGAGAGCGGCAGATAATACCCGCAATACCCGCATCTCTATTTACAGAAATTCTAAATACAGAAATTCGAAGTTAATCTAAAAGAAGATGATCTACACAAAATTCCCAAAATACGAAAAGAATATAAAATACAATTTTTCATATAGAGATCAATAGGGGTCACTTTATTTCTTATACGTCTCTTACGAGTAGGTTTCAATTACAAACAAATTAATTAGCTAATAATCTTGTTATATTTTAATGTTGAATTGTTTACCAATTTTTTTAGAATTTATTATTTTATCACTTTATTAATTATATATATTGTCTCTATTATATCTTCAAATATATTCAACGATATCTTCCAAGTTCCGCAGCGAAAGATCTTATCATTCGTTGTTAAGCAGAAATATATAAATATATAGTTTGACGTAAAGAATTCATATTTTAATATAAATATAATAAATAAAATACTCAGTATTACGTTAATTCCGAGGTTAATTCAGACTATAAACAATTAAATGAAAATTTGTATCATGTTTATATAAAACTTTATCGAATGCTGACAAAATCTGAATAAAACGAATCCTACAAACCGTTGGCTGATATCGTAGGGTCTTAGCTCTTGTATCTTGTATTACCTTCCGTTGGAAAATTTCACGGAATTAAAATTTTCAGCAATTGTATTTTAGATATTCATCGTTATTTAATCACAGTATTCAATTATTGCGACGAGATGCTATAAACTCTGATTTTACTCAACAATGACAATCACACTCATATCGATTTCTCAATTAATCATTGTCGAACTCGCGTTTCTCATAAAAAAGTATTCGTTATCGTTACTTGGTGTATAAGAACGTTTTATTTATTATATGCACATGCATTGTATATATATAAATAAGAAATTATTACATTTAAATGCCAAAGTTTATTAGCAACTGATCTTAACAGTATCTCACTGGCACATTGATATACTGAAGTATATATTTTACCGATTGCTAGCAAAGAGAGAGAGAAAGGGGTAAAGGTATCAACATATATTAAAATTCGCTTCTCGATATATCAATTCTGTTATCGGTACCTAATCAATTTTATCGATTGATGGAAATGTTATCCGTAGGGATGATTGATCCGCATAGTCATTTAGGCTTAGCAAATCCGTGGATTCGAGCTCATTGAACTGCAAACACTCAAGTTTATACATCGCATCTGTACACTTGTATGCGCTTTTATAAATAATATAGTGCAGTGAATTATTCAAGAAAATTTAAACCAGAAGATAAATTAATAAAAAAAAAGAATAAATTTTAAAGTCTACTATTATAACACATTCTAAAAGAATTGGTAAACAATTTATTAATCCACTTGCTAATACCTATTCGTATATAAAAAACATGTAGTAAATTATTGGTCTCTACAGAAAAAAAGTGTTTTATATGTCGTTTTCATATTCTTATTCATAAAATTTTACAATATATTAATCACCTTTTTTTAGATTCTCTATTTCTGCTTTGTACATATAGAAAATAAATAAGAAAAATTTTAATAATGTAAAGAAACCGTAAAAACTTAAAGAAAAAAAATGATCAAAATCTGTGATCTATTTAAAAAATCTTAATCTTATCCGAATTAAGAAACTTATTGGATATTTAAAAATATGAAGAACAAACTCTTTTGTTTGTATATGAGCGTGTGCAAAATTTATTAACGAGAATAAAATAGAGTAAATAAATTAAATGACTAATTTAAATACATCGGATAATAAGTTATCAGTTCGAATTATTTTTAATTCACTAACATTTAATATTTAAGATTTTATGACTACAAACGTGTTATTTAAAAAAAAATTTATTCTCTCTCTTCTAAAAAAAGAAAGAAACTTACGCTCTAAATGTTATCGATCGGTATTACCTTCGTATTGATCATAACTTAAGTAATTGTTTAAAGTGAGATACTAATATAATTTCTGAATCAAGAAAAAGAATTAAGTAATACAATTAAGGCGTTTATCCGTCCTACAATATTCAGTATTATAGACAAGTGACAAAGAAGCTATCGAAGATCAATTCTTGTGCTTCATAAAGTTTTATTTAAAGTCTCTATCCCTTTCAAGTCCTCTTCTATTTTTCACCGATTTAAAGCGATTTAAAGTAACTTTATACACAGAGGGCTGAGACGACTAAAAATCCCTCTATTGAACCAAAATCGTGAAGATATGGGTTAATCGACGAAATATTCATCCTTTTTAGGCCCTCAAAATTTTTTTCCGCCGACATCACCGAAATCCGAAAGCGGTGCAGAACAATGCGTGACTTGCGCCTTGTAGGGACATCGGGGAGCGTTTTGATGAATGACAGGAAGTCGAAGAGAACCGGGGGAAATTCTATTCAGCGATTAATTGTTACGCCATTACAGCTTGAGCCATCAAGCGGTCTCTCGCGGCTCTCAATAAGTTAAATTGAGTGTGAATAATATTCGGATCTGCGCGAGTCCCTCCCTGTCGACGATTCGCGCCTTAATGTCTCTTTTCCTCGTTTAGACTGCCGCATTCTCTAACACGCGGATATCCCAGGATCTCTGCTTTCTTCCCCGAGCACGGCGATCTTTAATTGATCGTTAAAACAGTCTTAACTCACTTTGTCGACGACTGTTTCGTGAATAAAGCTGATTCCTCTCAACTTTAGTTCCTCTCAATTTTACCCGTTATTGAGAGGCATCGATGGATTTCATGCACGAATTAATTCGACTGTGATAATAAATTTACGAAATTATGAATAAACATATTCGACCGAGTTTTCAAACACGTGATGCCATCTGTATAATCCACCGTTCAAACAATCAGAGCAGAGCATTTGTCGATTGTTTTTTATACTATTTAGAGAACTGAAATTTTCCAATATATTTGATAATATGTAAAAATTGAATATAACAAACTAATCGCAAAGAACTTAAGAAAATATATAATACGAAACAATTGTAAAAAAAATACAAGATATTTTTTACGTGTTAAATATTGCAACCGCAGCTATTATCTTTTCTGGATTAAGGTGCAATTTCCAGTATTCGCAAAAATTACGACGTTATACCGTGGATTTTTAATGCACCGGCATACCGAGAATTCCGTATTCACTGCAAGCACGCTCACTTTAATTAATTGTTGAAGGAGGATTTTAATTTACTCGCGTGTTAAATATTTCGAGAATGAAATAACTCCTCGACTCTCCGATCTTACGTAAAACGTAGGGAAAGTTATTCAAATTATTCTCACTCCCCCGTGAGATTATTACGATTTAATAAAGATACGTTTGTCGCGTGTTCGAGAAAATTGAATGAATTTTCTTCATAAATGTAAAATAGGTGATACAACGTTATTTGTAAGATTCGCGCCCGTCGTCGTAATTAGCATCGCTTAATGAAGGCTGCACGATGATGTTATTTTAATCGCGAGAGTGAAGTAGACAAGTGATAACAGTCCGTCCTTTCGATGGGAGTAATTAAGAAAATTGCATCAATTTCTCAGCATTTCAAACGCGCAACTGTCTTTAGAGAAACGGCGCGGCGTGTTCTCTGTGCCTCGATGATATTTATTCATCAAAAGCGAATCGCTATTTCCTTCCATTTTCTCAGAGTTGCTAATTAAATGATTGTTATCCTTCGTTTTTATGCATCGGAAAATACAGTTATTTGCTAATTTCATTGCTTACCGAGGGAAGCAAATTATGTCGCAACGTTTTCGCAGCAAATGTCCCGGTTTGTTAATTAATTAGTATAATGTAACAATTCTCACAACGTACTATTCCGCAACGAATGTTACCTGAGTTTTAAAAAAGGAGTTAAAAAAACGAAATGGTGTGTATCGGAATATATTCAGAACGAATGTAGCGCAATTCGTAAGATGTTCGACACAATCCCTTACATCGGCGTTAATCTACGGTATAGGATTCGTCTTGGATTCCGGGAACAGCAAGCTTCCCACATTAATTAATTAATCCGCGTTCTAATCGAACTTCGTTGTTTAGTGAACCGCGACTTCCAACATCGTTCACGATTTCAGTGATCACGTTTTATCGTACATAGGTATATCTTTCTCCTCCCTCCTCCTTCCCTCTCTGTCTCTCTGGTTTCGTAGAAGCAAAGTAGAGACAGATTACTCAGGCGATTGTTGAAATATTTATTATATAGAACATTTATAGCGACGAATATTTATTCGGCCAACTACTTTCGGTAATCGATATTTCTTTGCGAACAATTTGCGAGTTCGAAGACCGATAATATAATTCGACGTAAATCGAGCAACACAGAAGAAAATCTATATAAATTCAATTGTCTGCAAAATCAGATAATGCGTGTTTGAAACAATAAATTCGTAGAATAGTGAATTTATACGATAACGTTATTGTTAGAATATGGCGTCCACAATTTCCAACACAGTGAACTTTAAATGTTCGGAATTGTTTATTAATTATGTTACACTTATTATTACACGCTCGCCGTACTTTCTCAGCCGTGAGATTTCTATCTCGTCATCCGGAAAGTCGTCTTTTGCCTCACGACGGATATTATTTTTATATCCTTACGGTTTCAATGTTACTCTGGGAAAGAGCCATCTCTCTCGCGAGATATGCGTGCTATATGCAAACCTATGTATTATTTCAGTATTCCATACTGCGCAATATTGTGTCAAAAACGAGTGAATCTTTAATACGCCGCGTCATAAATCTCGCATCCCGTTTCGTCTACATCTCACATAGCGTGGCCGTTTACACGTCATACGTTATTTACGCCTATACAGCGCAGTGCTCTCTGCCCTTTCAATATTTTCTTAACAATGTTCCCTCTATATAAATTCCATAACTCTATCAGCTTCTCGGGGCTACTCATTATCAAATCGAAAAGATATCTTTTTATAACGTTACTACCACATATTCTTACTACTAAATCAATCGCACTACATTAACTTAACATTGATTTACTTTTTCTTACTGATATAATATCGCTGATGTAACATTTTTTTTATTATTAACAAGATATCTATTATCCTGCTGTATTTATAGAAAAATATGACAAATATACCGCAGCATTTAAAAAGAATATCAATTCGACAGTTTTTATCGCGAAGAGCGAATGCATTAACTCTGAATTCTTTAGCTAAGATATTGTTAGATTTGCTACTAAAGTATAAAACTTTCAAATGGCAAATCTAAAATGACCAACTGTATAATTATAGCTTGATCAAATGATTGAGCGACATATCCGTTACGTATTTATTTCGAAATTTATGAGAACGTTTTCAAACCGAAGGAAGTTCTGCAATTCGAACTTATTGATTCATGAAATTGATCTTGATTTAAAAAAAATGAAACAAAATCTTTATGACATTCCGAAATATACGCTCTAAAATTCCGCTTAGCTGCACGACTTGCACATCTTTCCCTATCAAATCAACTCTAGCCGCGGTATCTCATGCATTATTTTCATGTATTTTCTCCGTTCTCCCCCGTTGTCTCTTTTTTTCTCTCACAAACCTACATGCATATACAAGTATCATTCCAGTCTGCGCGGCTCATAAGTATCGAGAATGACTGAATCCGTCGGGGATTTGTTTTTCGCCGAGTCGCGGATGTAAAGGATACGAATGCTTGAAAGCAGTAAATACCACGGCAGACGTATCCGCACACTGGTCCCATCCATCTGATCGAGATCCTGCAATCCTTTGATCCCATTCGGATTCGAAGTTCGTGGCCTAAGAGAGTGCTCGCGAGACAAGTTGGAGAAAGTATTGGATCTGTCATCGGGATTTTCATCATTTCATCGATGTAATAAATAATGTCATATATGTAGAACACACATTTTAAATTATGGATCGATAAATATTCCCAAACTATGAAATTTCATTATATTACAATGAAATTCACAACGGGAATTATAAAATAATTAGATATCAGAAATTTAAATTATTCATTATTAACACAAATTATATTAATATGATAACTAACAAAGGAATTGCTATTAAAAATTATGGTTTCTTTAATAATCTATCTATATCTGAGTACAATGACTTTTCTTCTTATATATTATTTTTCATTTTTTAAATTCTTTGCTCGGTGACACCGTTGACTTCCAGTCAATGCCTCGTACAACTTCGCTGAGAAGTAAATATTAAAAATACGGCGACATTCATTTCTATTCTCACGGATGCATAGACTCGTAGAATCTTGTCGAAACTTTCGTCGCAATCTCGAGGAGCGAGTACTACGGCTCGACAGCTCCCACCTGCTACACCCACAATATTATTTTCGTAAAATTTTTATCAGAAGCACGTCGAACATCATGGCCCGCCACCACTTGAACGCGCGCGTCGCACTTAAAACGTCGGAGACGTAATCGCAACGGAAATCCGCGATTCGACGCATTAACAAGTTTAACCCTTTGGTAAGATCGTAGGTTTCTCGCGTGCGTTGATGTTTTGCTATTAATATTCTCGCTAAGATTTTCGCAGAGTAGACGTCGTATAATTCAAGAACAGGAACTGCACATCTGAAAACAACGCGATTACGCCAAAGGCATTCAAAATTCTCGCCAAATTTAATTCATCAATAAAATTTCATATCCATATATTCATCCTTTTTTTACACCTATTTATATTAATAAAATTGCATCGTTTGAAGTTGATAAATAGAATTAGAAATTTTTATGTCAATAATCTAAATTCGTTCGATTTTCACAAAAACTAAGTTTATTTTTTACAGTTATTTGATTTTGACTTTAACAGATTATTGCAGATAATGTTTTTCCCAATATTTTCATGATAAAATTAGAAAGAAATAAATTATGACGTACATATATAATTGTATTAGATATCGTGAGCCAATTAGTGATGAATTTTAAAGCCACATTTTTTTTAACTTTTAACCGCGGGATTTGTCTCACCGCGTGCACGCCACTTGGAAAATGTCGAATTCATATGATATAGAAATATATGAAATGGGACTCACGAGAACTGCTCCGAAATATGCAAAATAGAATTTTCTAGCGCGACGGGTCGGAGAGACGCGAATATTTCTGCACGTACACAAGAGTTCAAATTATCCTAAAATTACACCAGCACTGCGTCCCCGTATATTTTGCATCGCGCTTCCTCTCACACGCCCGCCGCGTTGATTACATTTTATGCAGGTCTCTCACGATCATAATGCACGTTGCATTACGGGTGGCATTTAGTGTATCTCCAAAGATCGCGCGCGGTAATTATAATTGCAACTGCATTTTAAAACCTCTTTCACGAGATCCGCTTTATTAGACCTATTAGAGATTGTATATTATCAAATGGTACATTTTATTGTAGCGTATAAAACGAATGTGACGCGCTGTCTCGCAAATAAAACCGCGACAAAAAAATTTAATAATTCTTTGTCAGTGGCTTGTACTTTGTGTAACAGGCTTTGTAACATTATTAACGCAGGCTGACAAATCAGCTGACAAATGTTAAAATAGTTTTTATTACGTGATGTAGTTAAAAAAAACGCGGTATGAAAAAGATGAAGTAAATATTTCTCGTTTCTTTTCATTTTTTCATGCAATTTATATCGTAAGTGAAAGAAAAAAATGTTTTACTTACATTAGTCACATAATACAAGATGTAAAAATATAGCATTCTATTTTTTAATTATTTCACTCTCTAGTGTAAAATAATTCTAACAACAGGTGACAAGTTTCACAACGTTATTATTGGAAGGTGCTAAAAAAGGGTCGCATGTTGTTATTTAGTTATATCGTCGTCATTGTACTAATTTTTTACGACGTTAGTTAGTGCCGAAACGTGTTAGCATGTCCATAGAATAATATTAATGACCCTTCATAAGGATCATGATAATGAATCATATAGAGACGAAGGTGACTCGTCGACGTCGTACAAGAAGAAGGGAGGTGGCTAAGATTTTGAGAATAATTTGCAATATTTTTTGTGTCACTATTCACATTAACAGCAATGTAAATTATGCGGTTTACCTTTTGCACGTCAAATGACGACAGATATAATATTATAGAAATAATTAAGAGCTGCGTTTACACAAACAAAAGGGCGAACGTCCCCTGCAGCAAATACGTTTTTGACGTAAAAATGCAAAAACGTGGTCTCCTAAGTACGTTTTGTCTTTCCACGGACTGTCACAAGGGACGACATTAAAGCTTCTATTAGTGTGTCCTCGTAATTCCTCACAAATATTTTCGAATCAACGATTTTCCTGCTCCTATCTCCGGACGGGTATGTGCTTATTCCTCCTTTGAATCCATCTGTCGTCCGCAGTTTCCCCCATTTTTAATTGAATTTTTTTCTCTCACGGGGGAAGTAATTTATCCTTTTTATCTCGGAACAGAATCGCGGATTCCAATTGAAAGAAAGTTGAACTAGTGTCTTCCCCAGATGACTGGCCGGTCACCAGGGGTGCTCTGAAACACGATAAAGGTTAATATCTCAAAATTATTATCGGGCCCGATCATTTAATATCATGCGAAAAATGAGCATCCATATTTGCGCCTAAAGCGACCATTTGCTTGATTATTTCTTATAATTTAATAATGTATTTACATGAAATTTAACATTACAGTTAACCGGTAATGTGCTCTATCACTTTTGAAAATAAATTAGTCTTTTGAATTATTAACTCAATCATGATAATTCTTTTAAATAAAGATACTTATTTTGGATACTTATAAAAATCTCAACTCCAATTCATATTAAATGACATCTCTAAGTACAATTTTATTGCACATTTATCCTACATATATATTATTCGTTTTACTCTTTTAAAATGTATATTAAACATTAAAATGAATTGTTCTATTTATTCATCTGACAATTTTCCTCACAAATAAAGAAGATACATTATTATTTTACCTCCACCTCTCTTCAGCAATTTACATACTGTTCTGTACTTCAAATTATAATCTTTCTAAGTGCATCGATTACTTATTCCAAAAAATATGGTTATCTTAGCGAATGAGACAGTTGTGGTAGCGAATGGGGTGAAGTGTGCGGACGACTTTTTGGAATTCGGGATGGGCACGAGTTTGCGGCAGTTCGGTTACTGAAAGCGAAAAGGGAACCGCGAATGGACTCGCGCACCGGATGAAAAATGAGCCGCGGAACAATACGAAATCGGCGAAATGAATTAAACGTGCGCGGGGGAGTCTTTTTTCCCGGACAATGGCCATTTCCGCGACGTTCGCGAGGAATTAGGGCGAAAAAAAGGTAAAAAGTAGTCATGGCGATGGTTATCTGCTAATAAACCACGCGTTGTATCATTATATTGCGAATGATTTGGTTTAATTATTTACGATTTGAGAGGATTTCTTTCAGAATTAAATTATACGCTATGTGTAAAAAAATCTGATGAAAAAGGAGAAACAAAATATCTTATTGTTAGATATCTTTGCGAGTTATTCAAATAATTTGTTCAATTACATATGTTTAAATCTTTCGGGATACGATACACTTGTCTTAAGCCATTTAAGTCCTAAGCCCGTCGTATGCAAGTATGACACGCAGAGAATATGAAAAATCCATCTCGGCGCGCGAGTTGCGGTGTGTGTATCGAGGAGATTGAGGGAGTTGAGAAGGTACAATGAAGACCGTGCGAGAAGATACAAAGTGGAAAAAGCTAGCGAGAAAATAATAATGGAGAATGGGGCACGGAGACGAGGTGCAATAAAGCGGTAAAACAAAAAAGGGAAAAAACATCTGCTCTCCAAAGAGAGGAGCAGAAAATAAAAACGAAAGAATGAGAACTAGATTGACATAGAAGAGAGAAAGAGAGAGAGAGAGAGGGGGGGGGAATGAATGCGATTGTAGAGAGAATAAGAGAGGCAACACAAGTGCGAGATGAGAGGCCGGAATGAAACTCGACGGAATAAGAGAAATAGTGGTATATAACAAAGCTAAGGCGCGAGCGGGTAGGAATTAAGAAATATTATATTCACAGGAGGATGGCGAGAGGCGATAAAGGGATATAAAACGAGAAAAATGAGTGGCGCGAATAAACGTATGCCTGCATGTGCACGCAGGTGTCTCTACAAAAGATAACAAAAGAGGGACGTAATGAGAGAGAAGGCGGCGCGACGAAGGCACGGGCTATGGGATACCGTAGGAGCAACAACGGCGGAAAGTAGAAGGAAAATCGGTAAAATTACGCGCATAGGGATCGAGGAGGAAGATGATAGGCTAGAGTGAAGTTTGCGAAAGTAGAAGCGGAGGAAGGCGAATAAGGCGCACAGAAGAGTTGTTTAGGTCTAGAGTCTAGACGCAAAGAACGGACAATGTTAAGCGACAAAAAAAAACCCATAAAGTATAAGAAAAGACTTTTATCCTCAAGCTAAAAGTCTTTTGTCTTGATAATGTTGATGGCATTTTTTAATCGTATATACTTTGCCATATTTTATACAAGCTGAATTGATCTTATCACGATTATTATTGTATGTTCGTCCGTTACAAATATGTTTTCACGTATACGCTAATAGTTAAATGTGTAATGGAGCGGAACAACATATTGCGCTATGATGTACAGAACTGAAAGGATTAATTAGTACGCCTTGGGTACATCCCGTCAGCCATGGTTAACTAGCCATGGATGGCGCGTAATACTCATTTTAGCCATAATAAAGAGGGAGAAAGGTTAATTTAATTAAAGTTAATGATGACGTCGGCCAATTTTTAGCTGGAAGTCCGTATATGTCAAATAGTCCAAAAATAATTTAATGTTAAAAGTAGCAAAAAAAAAGAAATATACTACATATTTATAGATAATTTAAGATACATACAAAACAAAGTAGCATACATCTAGACATTAAAATTAAATTTTAATTAAAAGCTTCCTTCCTTTTTTCAACTTCCGTGTGGCTATTTTTTTAAGTACACCAATCAACGAAAAATTGGTTTGATTTAATCCCGTTATCAAGTCGTTTCTTATCCTAAGCGATGTAGAAATCGCGTGCTTCTTCTGTTAAAACATGGGCATAAAAACTAGATACACATATTACTCTCCATTTTCTGATTTGAAAATGGCAATCGTAATCGTATTAAACCATACGTTACGGCAGAATAATGACACAGTAAGATCACGAGAGAGATCATGCCATTATGCGAACATGCTCGCGATGTACCCGACAGAGACGCTTCGTGTGATAGTGGGAGATGCGACTGAGTTCCGAGGAGTCCTTGTAAAGATATTAGGTGGCGAGATTCGCAAGCACGGAAACCCCATCAACTTGGTGCTCGTAAATTTTCTCGGGGAACTACGGTAAACTCCACTCGGTAGGCCTACATAAGAATATACTGTGGCCCGAGTTGTGCCTTCAATCCGCGACGAGACTTTCTCCCCTTGACTGTTCGATCCCTCTCTCACGTGCCTTCGCAGTCTTGTCTTCCTGCAAATAGAAGTAAACGTAAACGACACCCTCCTGCGGAATAAAGATGTCAGTGATTTTAACCCACTCGTACATTACTCAATTTTCTCTTGGAAATTCGGTGTAGTATAAGTTACTCGAAATAATATAGATGAGTAAACTTTCTCTTATTGCTTTATAAAGTATACAGTCTGATAGAGAATAATTCGATAAGATATAGGATAAAATATAAAAATCTCAATACGATAATTTATCTGCAAAGCAACATATAATAAAGCTGTGTAGGAAAGTAAAGAATTAATATGAAGTAATAATTGTAAGGGATTAATCAACAAATCGCTTTAAAAAAATTTTTACGTTTCTATTGTTGTTTTCATAACTTATTTATCTACACATATGATATTTTCTTTTCTATCTCTCTATTCTTCAGAATATATAACATTAATTTTGCATCAAATTATAAAATTATATACAAACTCTTAAATAAATTTTTTTCATTTTTTGTTATTTTTATGTTCAATTTTTCCTGCATTAAAAAGGGATAAATGTCTCCGCAAGATATCCAGTACGATATGGCTGTTCGATATTCGCAGACGTATACTTTCTTCAGTTCTGAGTAGGTAAAAATTATACTTCCGCAAAGTTTCGTGTTAACGTGCCGCTCAGATCGAAACTTTTCTTACGGCCCGCGGCTATATGCTCAATAAGTCTTCTCTTTTGGCCTGGTAATTTTTCTCTAGTATACGGAGTGCCCCAAGTTTGCTGCACCTTTTTTCATAATTGTAGATCGATTGAATAATTCGAAAGAGAGACACTTTTCTAATGAAAATTTCATTGAACGTTTTCTTGATTATATTATAAAAAATAACTGTATATACCAAAACCGATAATTAAGATCTCCGATTTAATCCGTAAGACATTTTTTACTTTATATTCTTTGCGACTCAAAAATTACTGCAGCCTCAAGAAAAAGTTAATATCGAATTGATCAAAGAATTTGTAGATGAAAGGAAATGGCAATGAGAACTTGGGCCACTCTGTATAAACACACGAACGCACACGCGAGAACGTACGCATCCGTGAACGTACGCACGTTCAGTGATTTAAGAATTTTTCCGTGCACGGAAAAAGTTAGCGAGTCGTCGCGGGTAGACGCAAAAAGACCGTCGCGAATTCGCACTCTTGCACTTTTTCACATGAAAATATTGGCTGCACAAGCGTTGAAACATTCAACGTGAAATATATACATGTGGACATCATATCCTCCATTCGCATTTTATTCTCATCGGTAAATTGCCACGTTATTAAATTACCGTTTGAACAATCTGCTCTTAAAGTATTGTTATTCATATTGTTTTATTGTAACTTTATTTAATTAAATTTACTTTCGACAGATTTTGATTAGGCAGAATATGAAAATACTAAAATAAAGTAAAGTACCGTTTGATGAAATTAATTTAAAAGTTATTAATAATAATATACATTGTTTACTCTTAACAATTCTATTATTTTAATTTTAATATGTACCCCTAAATTGTATGATTTGTGGAATATAAGATACGCGATATATCTCTTTAAACTGTAGTACACGCGGCGCATATCGTTTTATGGTTAATTATGTTTCATCAATATTGTCAATCAGTCACTGGCTTTGACCGTCCAATGTCGCCAATTTGTTCGCATATGTCATTATCAATATCATGTTCTAACGTTACGATAATATTGGTTAGACGTAGCCTAACATATATTCAAACCTGTGTTCATTTGCGACATTAGGCACCTATATCCCATCAATATTGATTCACTGTTGAATAAACATTATGAGCAATGCAACCTTTCTACTGCCGTTTCGATGTCAAATTGCATCGACGGAAATGGAATCATTTTCATTTGAATATAGTTGTGTCTCCAATAATGTAGGCACGATACGTTACAGTGCAGTATACTCATAATTTAAATTTTATACATTAAATGCTTTTAATGTCAAACGTAACATACGGAAATAAGGAATGTCTTACACGTCGATCGAAACTCCGTAGAAAAAGCGAGTTGCATTTCTTAGCGTCGCATAAAAATGAGCCTTCAGAATCAAGAAATTATCGTTGCTACGCTCCTACCATTTGAGCTACAATGCAGAAACGAAAGAAGACGGAGCTACAAGAACAAATTCAAAGTCGATATCGAGTTTCTCCCGTCTTCCCAGCCTGAATAACATGCATTAGCCTTTCGCGAGATTAGAGAGAGGAGTTCGAGAGAGCGGACGGTGGAAGAAGGGAATGGCCGGTAAAGGACGGAAGAAGAAGAGACGGATACCAGCGGCGGGGGCAGAAAAAGAATCCGAAAGAAGAGGCGGGACGGGCGGAACGGCGCGGTGGGGAACGGAAGGACAGTACGGATTAGCATATTATTTACGCGCGACATCCCTCAGTCACAGGGGCGAGGGATCCGAGAACAGAATCGGCTAAACTTTAAATCTCCTGCCCGAATAATACCTCGTGCTCTGGCCACTCGGCGCGTCTCACCTCATTAAAGCGCGAGATGCCCGGGAATTCCCCGGTCGTTCGAACGCGCGCCACCCACGCCCTGCGTCCATCGTTACCCCCCGACCCCCGAGGGAAACGGCGGGGCACGTACAGAGAGACCCCGTCACGGGACGCTGCAAGAAAGTCACGCGTTCATTTCGAGTCTAATTTACCGTGCGGAAATCGTGGCGAATGTCATTATGTAGCGCGATAGGTATATATATGTGGCAGTCACGATGTTACGTGGCCGACAGATGAGCGAAAGGGGGTTGAAATTGTGGAGTGGAGAACCCCGGGATCGGAACGGGAGACCGAGGAATTAACGTTTCGCCTGTGCCTAACGAGGTAAATAGGATTATATCGTGCAATATCGATTGCTCGATAGTTACACCACTGGATGTTGTGTGCAACTGGATGCGTGATCTGTGGAAACGACGAAATGGACAAACGTCGCAGTACCGCAAAGGACTGTAATAACGAGCATTATATAGTTATATATCTGTCAGAAATGACTCCTTTATTAGAAGATGACTATTTTCTTTCGCTGACATGCAATCATCTGATTTAAAGTCATTTTTTCTTTGGCATAATATATGTTAATATATTAAGTTTCAAGCATTAGAGTTTCAAGCATTACATGTATAGATAATACAATATAAAAAAGACATAGATAATGTCTATATTTTAAGCTTTAGACAATCTATAATTCTCGTCGAATTCAGAACAGAATTCTATGTATAATTTCACGTGCTATATAATACAAAAATATTTAAAAAACCAGAATACCCGTATACATACATAATATACAAAATATCCACACACATCAAAATACAGAACATCCTAAATAAGATTATATTATTCTGATACAAATTAAGTGATTTAAAGAGTGAGCAATAATTTTTTACTTCAAAACTTTCATTTATGTGATTAGATATAATATCAAAGTTCCAATGCACAGTTTCATATCCACTGCAAATATACGCGCACAGTCACTATCACTTAATTTAATTAAATTGAATTTAATTTGCTTCTAAGTAATTCCCACCGAAATAGGGCATCCTTGATAGAAGGAATACCTCATATTACTATAAAACCCATGATTTATTTTTCAACAAACAAAAATTAGAGGAGAGGTACCTAATAGTAGACTGAAGTACATACGGTACCTATATGTATATTAATTATTGCAGGATGCAATCGTATAAAGCGCATTAAGATAAAGTGACACATGAATAATTTCAAATAGTTTGTTTTCCAAATGCTTCATCTTCGTTACACACGGTGCATGTCAAGTTGCATTAACACGGCGCTTTATTTAGTGTCTTAATGACGGACAATTACCACGTAACGATCTCGGCAAAGCACAAATGGTATCCGCAGCATCACGCTGTAGAGCACCATGCCGTAGTTATAACGATCGTGTAAGCGTAAAAGGTTTACACGAGCGCATTAATTGAAAATAGTATCTAATACTTTTCACTGTGCTAAAATATCACTTGACAAAAGAACACGAGAGCTATTAGGGTTAAGAAAAAGCGAAAAAAAAGTGTAAGAACACTTAATCTGAAGAGAAAGCGACTATATATACGACGTACTCGAAAGGACAGTTTATCGCCGTTCTAAAGCTTCTTGCACTACAACACTATAAGGTGCTAACGAAAAAGCACGGTGTGACGTGAGCTTAACTTCCGCATTAGGCGCCGCCGCGTCAAAAGTACACGTGCGCTCCTAATTAATCCAGAACAGGTCTCTTGACGAGAGACGCTCCAATCATATTAATCGACATCGGCCCTCCGCCCCGAAACCTGAGCAGCGCGACGCACTTTATATTTAGCCGCCAAATTACGGTAAACAATTACGGCCTAATACGACCGGCGATCGAGCAATTATTATAAAAGCTTACTCGCTATCAATCACCACCGCGGGCCGATAACGCCCGATAACGTCCCGTTTCGAAAGGTCGGGCCACGCCTATCGAATCGCCCATTATTTACCTTGCTAAATAGAAATTATTTAGTTATCGCGAGGCGAATGATAAGCATCCACATATAATTTTCGGACGTGACGAACGAACGACGGAATTAAAGCTATTGCCTCGCATTCGACGCATTTCTGAATGCATTGGAATTTCATAATTACGATCAAACGACTTGCCGCGTTGAGATCAGTAATTAAATTACTTTGCAAGTTTTAATTTACAAAACTGTAACGTGAACAGTATTTTTAATAAGATGCTATTATTCTAAAAATCAATTAATTTATGTTAAATTCGGACTATAGAAGTTAATTCTATGGTAAAAGAGATTTAAAATCTTTTAATTTTAATTAATATTTTTTTATCGATTTAGAAAATATTATTACGAAAATACATGTAAAATACTTAACGGAATATATTTGTAATATACTTCAACGTATTATTGTATAGTTAGAGAAAAGTAGATTAAAGACATATATTTGAGTAAGTATGCGAGGATCATTTCGTAAGGATACATATAGTAAAACGGCAAATGTAAGTCAAACAAATACGGCGCAGTTATTGTATTGCCGTACGTCTAAAAATCCCCTGAAATATTCCGAACGTTGACGTCTTTCAGGATTTCGAGTCTGTCGGATTTGGAATTTGCAAGGTACTCAAAGTTGCATCGTAAATATCATGAACGATATTATAAAAGATTCGAATAGAGTTTGAGAATATATATAAGAATTCGCGAAATCTGTCCGATGTTGCTTTCTTGAATTTACAACAATGTCAATTATGTCACTGGGGGCACTGTGCATCGACGAGCATTTCACATTTCACACGTATCTGTCAAGTTTTTGCGGTTTTACGTTACGCGAGAAAAATCGGAATTATTAAAAGCATGGGATCGATCACGCGAGACCTGTTGATAGGTAGCCTATATGTATGCGGTGCACCCGTGTACATTGAGTGTCTCTGATAAATTGCGTCAACTTCTATAGGCGTATTCTAGATAAGTGTTTACACTGTTGGAAAATATAGACAAACAGTCTCCAACAACATCTCATTGTGTGTGCGTCCATGCAGTCATTTACATTTAACATCCAGTGACATCATCAGGGATGAAGAAAATATAGACATAAATGTCTCTGATACTTAAAATACTTTACGAATAAAAATTAAAAAATTTGTAACTCTCTTCATATTTTTACTATCTTATATTTTACATAAGTGCCTTAAATTAGTACCCATGCACATGTGTTCTCATTAGAGATCAATTAAATTGCACGAAGTTTTGAATACAGTAATAAAATGCTTTTTATTATTGAAGATTCCTCTGAGTTTTCGCTATTTCGGATATTAAAGACGAGATCGATGCGCGTTTCGCAGAAATTTTGCAAAATCGCGAACATGAAGGCGAACGAAAAGAGACTGCCGCGAATTTGTCGGACTTTCATCTTCGTTGACGACGACAGAGTCACATATTGCTCGCTATTGTTTCATTACTGAATGCGGCAATGGGGCGCGTTGCCCCCATCACAACGCGATTGCTTCGCTTTAATATTGTGGCTTAATATTCAAAGCTTGCGCCACGGTCGACTCGCGCGGGCCATCCTCTCGCAGCCCGGCAAGTCGAAATGGTATTTATGTCCTCGTGCTATCCGCGTCGCGACGATATTTCCACCTCCTTCACGTTCCGTGTTGCCCCATTGGGTAATGGATAACATATTCCGAGGCGCGACGTTACGTGCGGATGATTCCAGGTGGAAATGCCCTAGCGTTTTTTTCCGAAGCGTAGTTTCATCCGCGCGCGATTTTTATCCTGTTTTGGAGGCAGCGTTCTCGCCGCGCATCTCAATGCACCAAGTTCCATCTCTTGTTCGAAACGTCTTATTTCCCTGCAGCCGCGCGAGTCGATTATCCCAAGATATGCGGCATTTCCATTTCGCTGCACTTCTATTATTTGCAATAACGTCTCTTTCTATTATGTTCGTGAATTACGATCGGCAAAATTAGTTTCAAGTATGTTTATGTCATACAATTTCACCGCTCTCTTACTCCACGGAGGTATGTGCCTTTACACTCGCGGTAATGGAATGAGTTGATAAATGTACATAGGTGTCAAGACAAGCATGTGTAAAAAACCGTTAAAGAAATTTGTGTAAATAATCTTTTTTTACAATCACTTTATTTGAAGGAAATTAAATAAATGATAAAATTATATTATTATATGCAGCAGTTTTTTCAGATCTTCAGATTAACACTATTATTTTATCTCCTACATATTAAATGATTCATTCATTTTATGCAAATAAGCATAACAAATTTTATCTCTCGAAAATGTTTGCCGCCGTTTTATTGTCAATCTCGAGGCTATTTAATTTTTTTTACTTTGATATTGAACGAAATTCGAAATCCGGTTTCGAGGATTCGTCGACAAGTTTTGAAAAGTAGCTGACGAATTTTCCCGAAATCCCGAGCGCGTGAGTGGCCAGTTTAAGCGGAAAACCGTGCCCGATACAAACGCATGTATATTCGAGCAGGATTCAGGAACGATTCGATTCGACTTTATGCAGTCGACATATCGCTGTTGCATGAAAATTTTAACGGAAGCCGCGCACACGAGACGACAATGAATTTTCGATGTGTGGACTCCGGACGAAATGCGGTGTCAAAGTGATCCGTTTATCGTTTCAACATTTCTAAAAGCAAGATCCTGAATGAGGACATTCCCCGTGTTAAGAGTATCTCCGTGATTTATGGTACGATCGGTGCATGCGGTTCTCGAGTTCAGTGTATTCGGATAATAAACAGAAAAGTAGAGAGGTGGGAAGACCCAAAGGGAAAACACTCCAGATAGGAGAGCCATGGCTGCACTTTCAGAACGAAAGTTAGAAACTTGAGTTTGATCCGGGGACTGAATATTAATACACTATACACCGCGCGAGTCTATTCTTATTCGTCTATCAGATACTCCAGAGACAATCTGATTAAACCCATAATTTTTTATTTCTAAATATACGTATGTGTGCAATTTTTACGTAATTTTTTTTTTAAATATTTCACGGTAGTGTATAAAAAGCGGATAAAAATTTATATCATTGTACTGTTTCGTGATGTACAGGTATATATTGAATTATCTAATTTTTATCAGCGAAATAATTAAATGTGTATTCATAAAAAAGTTTGAAAATCTGCTCGCATTACAAGAAAATGAATAACGTGGAGATAAATTTAAAATCCAGTTAATTTCTACACTGAATGAAGATATGTTTCAAATTTGTCTCGTAAAAAATCTAAAAGCGGTGAAGAGAAAAATATATTGCAATCAATATGGTGACTATCAACAGCAACGAAAGATCTCGTCTTATCCTATTTCATTTAGCATATCATGATTTGTTGGATAATCTTGGATAAATCGAAGTCGTGAACAGTCCGCGTATTTTGCGTGTAAATCTTACACAGTTCACGGTCCCACAAGTGACGCAAACAAGGTACAGACCTCTGACTTTTTATAATTGAACCACAGCCTCCTGGGAGAAACCGGTAGATCGAACCATCGCGTATTTTTAATTCGATAGGCAAATTTATTTGACTCGATTGCGAACAACGTCTCGTGTTGATGTCGGAAGCGAAAAGAAGCTTGTAAGCATCAATCAGAATCGATAGATCATAATAGCGAGATTTCATATTTTGATAATAGTAGAGAGATTTCTCACAATAATTAGCCCGAAGATTAGATTCGTCTTTTAGACCGTTTCTGGATAACGTGATATAAATAAATTAGGACGATAATACGAAACACGGTCTTTCGTTACGGAGATATAAAGAAGAACGCACCTTTTGTTCGGTCATCTTTCTAATCGGCGAAATCGTTTGATCAGAGTGAGACTCGGTGGCCGTTATCGACCAGCATTGAATCACCCTGCGGCTGGCGGAGCCACGCCGAATCACGATAATTCGTCGCGGGTAACCACGGTGGATCGGGTCGCCAAGATAGAGACAGTGGAAACGTCATCGCTACGTCGTAAGAATGGAGGTGGATGGAGAATATGGCTCACTCCACTTCGGTCTACTCTAGGAGAAACTCGTAGAGATAAGCCACCGCCCTGGTACCTACGTCGAACATGATGGCAGACATACACAAACATATATCCTTACACTCATACACAGACGTTTATGCGCGGATAACATGTACCTAAGGATACGTGCACGCACGAGAGGGACACAAGTCCTCGTCAAGTCTCTCGGTATTCCGTTGGAATTTTCTGAAAAAGTGCAAGATGTATTCTTAGCATGCCAATACTGTCTCGAATCAATGGTCAGTTTGCGCGTGTCCTTTTAGCGATACATACTATATAATTAATTTGCTAAATATTTATACTCTCTTTATAATTATACTCTTAAATTCGTAGTCAATTCGTGTCAAATTAATATTGAATTTGAGACATTTTTAACCGTTCCTATAGGTACCACTGCTCCTACTCAATATAGGTCATTAATTTAACTAAAACAATGTTAATTTAACTAAGCCAATGAAGTTAAAATACATAATACTGTTTTGCATTAGAATAAAAAATCTCGACATACATGGTAGTTAAAAAAAATAACAAAATATTATTTATAACATTAATAAAGGTGATTCGCTCAATTTTTTGTGTATTAGCTTCTCGTGAAAGAGATATGCTATTTCCTGATTTTCATTTTAATTTTAATTTAATTTAATTTATTGCGATGCTTAGTGGGGATACAGTCATAGAGAGTATAAATAAATAAAAGGTACGCAAATGGTAAGGCATCAACACGCGCGTTGTTTCTAGGCCTACCAGTGAAGACAGTGACGCCTGATAACGGCAATTGTCTACTAAATATAATACCTTTGATCTGTAAAATATTTAGAATTTACATTGAGATTTAAATCGAGTCTACATATATTGCATAATATGCACATCATAATTCCCATGTGGTTCGGAATTCACCATAAACTGTGGGTACTACGGCAATGACTGTAGCACTCCCGTGTGATTCGGAGAATGCAGAATGCATTGTACGTTCTAAACCGATGACTGTAGCGATCCAAGATACAAATACAACACAGCACGTATCATCTCAGAGCGTTCAGGGACGTAGGTATGTTGCCGCGTGATGTCGATATGATATTCATGCATAGTGTAAAGAGTAAAGAACCCTTCGCCGTTATTCTTCTCCTATTTTTGATGAAATTGTTTGAACAAAATTTCGCAACGTTATTTGAACTCGACGGTTTGAATCACCTGTCTATAAAAATTCACATTTATTACGCTTAAACAGAATGATTTAACAGAAAGACAGATTTATTTTCAATAAAAAATGCAAATGCCTTTAAATTTTGAAAATAATTTATCTGACCGCACTAATCTTATAAAATATATCTGTTAATATAAGAAACATACATAATTCTTTCATTGTGATTTATCATTTTGTTCTAAACGTATAAAAGTTGCTTCTTTTTTATGTCGATTTTTATCACGCGCGGATATTTGTTTACTTAAGACTTCTTGACCAAATGACTAAATGTGACAATTCGGAAGAACTTCTACCGTGAAAGAGGAACGAATAGCAGAAAAGAGACATCTGTACGCTCACATGGTGCATTATACTCGTAGAAACCTCACTGAGTTTAATTCTTATTTATTTTTTCTCGAAATTGGAATTTATTGCGTATCAGATTCTCTTATTTACTTATTTATTTAAGAGAGAAGTGAATTTCTATCTCGGAAAAGAGGGACGATAAACAAAACTATATATATTTCATACAGAATACATACTGTCCGCCTTCAAATGCGCGTATATACTTTAGTTTGAGTTATTTTTATTTCTGCGGGAATCCGTGCAAACCCGTCTCACGCGCGCACGGATCTTTCTATATTTAATATTTTAAATCCCAAGTGACGCGGACGGCGAAG
>NC_092363.1:19991743-20120799 GCF_030848805.1 Temnothorax longispinosus | reverse complement strand
TTTTTATCTTTGATAAATCCACTTCAAATATGTCAAGAAAGCTTTAATGCTTATTATATTTATGATAATTTTTACCACCAAATGGTTTTTAAATACATATTAAAATACGTACTATCTATACAAGCATAAAGTTACAACATTTTTGCAGCCATATATATGACACGATAAGGAAATAATATATATTTACAGATATAAAAATATAGATATCAATAACATTTTATTTTGATATTTATTACACGTATAATAGCAATATATAGCTACAGAGAGAAAAGATATAAACTTTTTGAGAGATCTATTTGTGAAAATTTTGTTCTATATATACAGATGGATTGAAAGAGGGGACCAATCTTTTAGAGACCAATCCCTCTTTTTATAAAAATTATTCTGACAGACGTTTTGAAAGAGAGAGGACCAATCCCTTAGAGACTAATCTCCCTATATTCTCCAAATTTAAACTTGCTAGATTTCTTTATATATGTGAACATGTTAAAATTATTACTTATTAAACAAAATCTTAGGTCGTTAAATAATCTGCGGATTAGGATATTTTAAAATATTATTATAAATAACTGCAAAACGTATTTGTAGAAATTTAGAGACTCAATTACATATGATAATGGTTGAAAAATAATAGTTCCAGGAATAAATGTATATGTAAAACTATAATAAATTCTACTCCCTTTTTAAAAATTAATTTTATTATATGTATATAGAACGGCAATTATGAAAGTTTAAAACAGCATAAAAACTTTATAACCATTCTGTATAATTATAGAGAACAAAAATGATAAGGATTTCAGTTATTATGTAAATTCTCTTGTTATATCACACTGTATGCAAATTATACAAAGTTACAACCGTAAAGTGAACATTATCACCGACAATTGATATCTATTTCTACGAGCTTGCTTTCTCAATTAGTTAACAGATTGTTTATACAATATTCAATAATCAAGTACATTTTAAAAATATATAAAAATATTGAATATTAATATTAATAAGAAGATTCACGTAAAATTACGAGAATATTAAGAAATGTCGATAACAAGATACATGGATGCTCAATTGAGCAAAGGACCTGAAATGGCAAACCCATTTTGATGGACATGACATACGAAATAGATCCTAAGGGCCCTTGTTAGAACTGCCCGCTTCAGACAGGTCAAAGGATGGACATAGACGTTGTTTGATAACACGACAATCAGACTGTACAGTTGGAAATGTGACAGACTGCAGTCGGGGTCACGACGAAGGAGGGTATCCGTTGCCATAAAGAGTTACACCGAAACGAGACGTACGGAATACCTGTAGCACTGTAACCTTTTGCCCCGCGGCTACATTCACATACTTTGCTATTCTTCTGGGTCAGCAGTACTCTCACGTATCGATGGAAAAACGTGGGGGCTGAAACAGCATTCCAGATCTGAAGGAGTCAGCTTTACGAAGCAATAGTCTCGGTATTTCAGTGATAGTACATGTTTCAAGTAGAACAGTAGTCGAACGGGCTCGTTGGTTCCGACAGTATAAGTGTTAAAGGGGGCACTCGCGCGAATAAATCTGAATGGTAATGTTTGATAACGTGTATGCGTTCGATCTCGCTTTTTCGCGATTTACTGACGAAAAAAGAGAAAGCAAGAGATACGTGCAGGTCTCTTTTTGAGTCAGATAACTGTATCAGAAAGTAGCCGACAATACGATCGTTTTTAGTGGATTTCAAGCGCGCCTGAAGAACAAATTTTCATTCTTTAGAATTTACAGAAAAAGCATGACTTATTATGTAATAAATTACATTGCATCTAATTGTCAACAGTGAAACGTCAATAAGTTTTATCATAATTGTAAAATTTAGTATGAGAGACACGATATTTGCTTATAAAAATTAAGATAATTCAATAATTTCAAAACTAGTTTCAGCACAAAATTACTCAGCACTTATCTGAGAGGAAGTCATTTCGCGGATTTTAATCTCTGTGAAAAAGTTACAGAAATCCACAAGATTGGTCTTAGTAACTTTATGTAATTTCACGCTTTAAAAGACAGCTCGCAGAAATGCAAAATAAGTCGATTTAGCCGCTGCAGGTTACGAGGAGAAAAGTCTTTTCACGGATATCAAGAAAGATTGCGATGAATTTCGTTCGTCAAGACGAGAATAAAAAGAAATTTATCCAAAGAGCCTGTACAATTTTCGCCGGCGAAGGGTCACAAATAAAAAATGTGTTGCACATCGCGAGCATAATAAGATTATTATCCTGTAGTAGCAAGAATTTACGGAAAAAAATGACATTTATTCTTTGGAGGATTTCTAACGGCAGGATGGTATTGGTATATTCTCTAGCGATTTCAGACCCATCATATGGGGTATTTCATTCTGGGAATAGTAACGTGTTTCTAATATAAGAGTATTCTCGTAGGCGGCATATCAAAAGGATAGCATATCAAAAGAACGATGTAATATGACGCAGATAAGACGAGCTATTGATGTGCTACGATCAAAATTCTGAAATCGAAACCTCTCTTAACATTTCGGTCAAAACTGATACAGAAGTTCACCTACAGTAATAATTTAGTCTTCGTTTCTTTCGATTCGTATACAATACACGCGCGCATCTCTTCCAAAGCATTAGGAATTATAAATTGCCAATAGGAATAAAAATATAAAAATAGAAATTATGTAGAAGAAATTGTATAAACATGTATGAAATGCAATGTATGCTCTCATATTTTACATACACAACAAATTTTGTTAGAAAATATCGTATTTTTGAATGTTTATTGTTATATTCAGACCCTGGAATTCTTATTCCTCGTCTTTTCTTGCTTTAATGCATTCTGTGTATAGGTTTTTCGAATATTATTTTAGAAAAAATATGATCAAGAATTTGGAACGATATATATCTACTTCGGTTCAATTATTTTTACACTTTTGAAAAGAAAAGATTATTTATTATAGATAGGAGAGATAGTATATATTGAAGAAAAAAGATTTGCGTAATATCGTGTGTAATACATTTAACTACATATTAATTAACTACACATTAATTAACTATATGTTATCTAAAAATATATATAAGTATTACATTATAAAACTTATATACATTTTATTTGATCTTTTTATTATGATTTATTCTAAATGCTATTTTACATTATTTCATTCAACGCGTTTTGTTCCATCGCGTGCATGATCTCACGTACTCGAAAGCTTAATCAGAACAAAGGTTCGCTATCTTACAGATAATTTCTGAGCAACATGTTTCGTGCAAGTCTACGTGATCGTAGTGGTAGGTCTTCCGGGTCTTTCTCCGCCAGCCGGGAAAATCACGCGGGCGACGTGAAGTAATGCGATTTTGGCGAACAGGAGATCCGATGCAGCAGAAGTAGCTTTTCGTGATTCTGGATTCTCATGGGAGTCCAAGAATTTATAAGAGACTGCGGATAAATCGTATCGGAACAAGAAAGTAGAAATGTATTGCCTAGTTTTCAACAAATACATTGTTTGATGCGCGGAAGAAACTGATTGGATTCTAGATGTATACTATTATATAGATAGAAACTACAAATTTCAGAAAATTATTTATTTCTGCCGTAAACTAATGTCAGGAAAACTTCCTCAATTTTGATATTCTCTCTTAAGTAAGATTCCATATATTTCTAAAATCTTTTATTGATAAATTATACACGCTTATTAAAGAATATCAATTTGAAATCAAAGAAAATAAAAATTTAACAGTAACAATACAGTTCAGTATAATGCGATAAACAATTATCTGGTATGAAATAATATATAAAGGGCTACCGAATAATTATAAAATATTAATTGCACGTAAATGTATGCTTGTTGTAGTTATTGATTTTATTTGTCATAACGAATTAATTTGTCGATTATAATTATATGTACGTGAATTTCTTTTATATAAATTATTGTTTGGCTATTACTAATTCAAATATTTTAGTAGAAAAATGTAGGGAAAAAATTCTCGTGTAAATACTAATATTTATTCGAGCAATTTTGTTATACTCATACACTAATGAAAGTAACAAAGAAAATATTGACGGTTTTACTTTGAAGATCTTAATTGGAGATAATCAAATATATTCCTTTTACACGGACTCTAAAAATAGCCTTGGTTGAAAACAGAAATTTAATCATCCTGCTCGAAATTACATTTTTATTTGAAAGTAGTTGTAGTTGTAACTAATGCTTCTCGAAGGCGAGACATGCTCGTTATAGCAAGAGCACGTCTAGGCGATAACGTTACGACATAGTTGATGCACTTGAAGCAGCTACTTCGGTGCTAGCAAAAAGAAATGAAAGCAATGCGAAAGCAAAACGTGCTGCTATTTTCACTGCCGGTGTAAAAATCCAAGGTAAATAGAATATTCCATAAAAATAACTTTATTAAATTTCGTACGATAATTAGGTACTATTTATTGACAAAATATTTTCGTTCTTATACATTCATATTTTTATTTAATATGAAGACATAGAAAGCATTTTGTTAAAAGAAAATAATTACACGACTGAATGAAAACATTTTTTTAGTAGAAATAAGTTAAATTTCTACTCAACAAATTGTTTTAAGTGAAGTAAAAAGTTTTAAAGAACTGAACGTTTGCAAATATTGATAGAAAAATTGCAGATCAATAGAAAAGTTCCGAGAAACGATATGCGAATGAGAGTCATTTAAACAAATATATACTTATATTTTTGCTTCAAGTACTTATCAGGCTTTATGCTTTTAATTACGGCTTTATTTTCAACGAGGAATACGTCACTTCATAGCTATCTAATGTGAAAGGAACTTTCGCAAAGTTTTAATTGAATCTAATACAAGAAGTAAAGTTGAGTCTCGGTTAACTGGCTTTTCATCTGTACGTAAGATGAAGTTACAGAAATTGACAAGTGCAATCTGCATACGTAGTAAACCGCGGCGAGTAAAACTTGCATCATGCATTTATTGCATTCAACTTATGGTCATGACAAACTACTTAACGCAAGTTTTGAAATACGCGATTTCCACGTGTTAATTTCACCAGGAAATATCCAACTGTCGCATCCATTTTTCTAATTAGTAAATAAATATACCTTTCGTGTGGTTTATTAAAAAATATGATTTTTAAACCAAGATTTTATAGAGATCCAATTTCTAGCTGGAATATTTACGGTACTTATAACCGCGTGAAGTTATTAAAAAGGAAGTAAAAGGTATAATACACTTAGCGCGAAGATCTCCGACATCGGTTATACCGGATGGAAATTCTGCTAGATTTTCGTATCCCTCGCTGTATACCAATGCGCCTCTAAATCCTTGGATCACAGCACGGTTGGAAGCATAAACGGGATGTAGTTTGATGGCGGACAAAGCACCGGGACGTGGCACGAAACTATAATAGGTCGTATCCTGAATGACGGATATGATCGGTGATTCTATTCTCTTCCGCTACGCTTAGCGCGTAATACCGCTAATAACGTTAAACATTATACCTTACCAGCATGGATTTTGCACCGAGGTTTTAATAAGTACACTATGCGCCAAAGTGCACATTTATATAACATTACGGTTTTCATATAACCGTAATATCTCGGGATAATTGCTTTGGTTAATTGATCCCGTGACGCGACGTCTGGGTCTGATAGCGACGACGGAGAAGGAAGACAATGTAATTTTTTAACATACCTGGATCTTTCGTACAATGCGTTCGAGCATATCGTAAGTTCGAGCATGCATCATGCAAGCTACCGCTCCAGGGCGAATTTGCGATTCGACATCACGACTTTCCCTCTAAATCATGCGCGCCCACTCGAGATTACTTCGCGGAATCGAACGTCGAATGGCTCCGAATAAGAGCGTTGCACTCCTGAGACTTATACGCCGCATATGCACAGGCATTTCCTTTATCGGCATTTTCATTCCCTTTCGTGCCAACAATTCCGAAAGCACAAAGGGCCAGAATCACCTTTCACTTGATTTATTAAGGCGCATGTTTCGTTTCAATACACCATGCGCTTTATAAGTCTTCTGTCGAAACTTCACAATACCGTCACGTTAGCGGCTTCTCATTTGCGAGGATTCTTATCTCTTACGTTCCCGCACGCTTATAAAGTGGGCACGATTGTAAAAAAGACTTTTATTCAAACTAATCGAAGAATAAGACTTTTTAAAATGTCGTTATACATATTCTTTATTATTTTCAAGCAACATAGTTAATTTAGAATTTTTATATATTATTTTTTTCCTGATTTTAATTACTGTTACATTTATTAATAGGCTTCTTTCAGAATTGAAATATTCAGTTTGCCTATTCTTAGATAAAATTGCTTTTTCTTTGCAAAAAGTGCATAATAAAAAATGAAAAGAAAGTTTTGAATATCCTATACTATAACTTCATCAGTATTACATTAATTTATAAGAATATCTGAAATTGTTACCGTAAATGATAGCGATGTTGTCAGAACTGCTGAGTTCTGCAGCATTCAGCGTATAGTTAACATAAATTTTATGAAACAACTTAAATCAAATTATGAATTATTACAATTCTTCACTATTATTCTGTATCCTTATACATCTCTATCTTTTCAAGCTTTTTCAATTTTATTTCAACTTCAGAGCAAGAGAGTTAATAACAGGCGAGATAATTAACGCGAGATAATTAACTAAGTGAAATAGCCTCCTCGTTAAATTTAAATGTTTTTAATTAACGAACTTTTTTTTGTTGCTTTCTTCGTAATAAAGACGTTATGAGTTATGAATAAAATGTTCTGTCTTTGAATTTTTTCCACTTTTTTCCAATTATTGTAACATTAATTTTATAATTATTTTATAATTGTTAAATATACGTTTAAAAATTATTGGACGCAACGGAGAAAGATTCTTATTTTTAACAAAAAATTATTAATTTTGGATTTCAAAGATTGCATTGTCATTTGTCATACGCGTATTAACTATTGCCATATTTAGTTTTATTGTGTTTAGATATGATCACTTAACAGCTGTAGAATCCGACATCCGACTGTAGAAAACAGCTGTAGAAAATAATGTAACTAAAAATAAACGGCAACAAAATATGAAATCGTTCATTTTCACTTTCTTATACGGCGCGGCGCGAATTGAGTTGTAATAATAGATTAATGTTCAATATTACGTCGGCGAATAATGCTATTACTACCTTTTGATCGTCTACCTTCATATCGATTATAAAACTACTTACTCTCACAAAAACATGTACAATTTCTGCTGTTTTTGCATGAATTGTGAATGTTTAGTAGACGCATTAACGAGCATTTAATTAATACGTAAATTATTTCGACTTTCGTAATAGGGATGCGCGTATGTGTACATATACAACACTGAAATTTTCTTCGTAATAAAACATCATCAATTTTTCCTCAAGTCGCTTCTCGGTGAGCTAATAAGTAAAGGAATTATATTCCACGTGATAATATAAAGTGGTTCAACCTGTATACACAGAAACAGTAGCAATGACTTCCCGTACTTCATCATACAACTTCGCGTTATATGATGAAATATAAGGCGGAGAGGATCGTCTATTTTCTTACACGTTATATCACTTTAGCCCCGGCTCGCGCGCTGTGCTTGTCCGCCCGCCAAGCCCGTGTCGGGCGATCCTTAAAAAAACACAGAAGTATTTGAGCTTGTAACGAGGCGAAAGTAAAGCCTGCGATGATGATTTTAAAAAATTAGCATTCCGGCGTGCCAAGAATAATATCTCCCTCGATAAAGTGAGCAAGCGAATTGTAAAATTGAAAGCAATTGCCGGCGCGAAAACTTCGAAGTAATTAAACTTCCGCCGATCTTACGCGTTTCTCTGTCTAATTTATTTATTTTTTTATTTATTGCAACCTACTTTCTTTTTTTACTTTATTATATTGGAAGCCGCGTTATTATCTCGCCACATATTTCATCCCCGCGTAAAAATCAATTTCCGTGCGTATCTTTGATATGTGCTTCGTGCATTATAGCGAGGTAAATATCGAGGGTATATTATACATTTTACGAGGGCAAAAGCATATGAAGCTGCGCGGAACTAACTTCCATCGCTTCTAATATCGAATGACGACGTTATTAGTATCGTTTTATCACCATCTTCAAGAAATTACTTCCGTCTTTTTCAGTAGGGAAAAAACTTACTGTGATTAAATGATGTAGGAACCAGAAAATGGAGATGCAGAATGTCCTATAACTATCCCACAACTATCACGTAAAATATTTTAACAACTTTTCTGAATATTAATCAGATTTGAAAATCATGTAAAAATAAAAAATGTAGAGATAGTAATAGTTTTCGAGCTGCAAACGCTCGATAAAGTAAAATTGGTCAACGATAACGTTTCAAATTCGTGAGCTTATTAGGTATACCTTGCACTCGTGTACATAGATATAGTACATAATATATACATACTATATATTACTATATATTAGGTACATACAATTGTAATTGTAAATTGTATTGATTTACATATAAATATATATTAAATTAATATAATATAAAAATATCTAAATATAACATTGTATCAATCCATTGCCTAAAACGAAGGGAACAGATTAAGATCGATATTATTTAATCTGTAAGATATACGTACAATATTCATTGATTTCTTACACATATAAGATTACACTTGGCACGCCTTTATGATAAATCATGTTTTATATCGACATGTTACTTTTAAAATAGACACATTTTGATATCTCATTTGATAGAGCCATATTACATAATAGAGCAATTATTGTTGAGATACCGCTAATCTGGCATTTATAAAACAATCTCGCAAGTGTAAATATTAAATACGATTAGAGGAAATGTATCACATAATAGAGCAAGCTCGGCAAAAGAGTGATAAATGATGATAGAGTAATTTTCAGGGGGGATATACATTATTTTTAAATCTACTAAAAAATATGATTTCTTATATGCTAGATATTTTATATACAGATAAGATTGGTAGGGAACGCAATTATAAAGAGCATTATAAAGTAATATTAATATACAGTATATTAAAAAAATTAATTTAAATGATTTTATTACAGATTTTATTACATTATAATTGATTTTCTTAGAAAACATATAAAAAAGAGAGATTAAAATAAAGTATAATCAGTGAAATACTGTTTTTTTAAATATAAAATTTTTAATTTTTTTATTACAAAAAATGTTAAATGTATAATACGTGGTAGGAAAAAGTTTTTAATATAATTAAAATTGCTAATGTCATTTGGTTTCCTTTCTTTTCCCTTTTTATAAATATATTTAATAATATTTAATTAATATTATAATTTTTATAAAATTAAAAATTTACGCTTAGTTTCTTTATAATCTTTCATCAGGATTAAATATTAAACTGATGGAAGCAAAAGTAATAATTTTTTCTACATATATATATGTCACAAGTATAAATAAGAGATAGAAAAGATTTCATAGTCACGTAGCATTCCAATAATTTTTCCAATAATTTATTTTATAAAACAAATCGTGCTGATTGTGATTATGGATTTTATTTAATCTTATAATGTTATTTTTTTATTTTAATCTTTCGTCCATCCATTTATTGGTAAATTGATTTTAATAGAAATAAAGTAGGACAGAAAATAAATAGCATCGAATGTAATAAATATTTTGCCGAAGAGCAGAATTTTTTACAAATTTTCTGAAAATTAATTATTTATGTGTCAGTAAATTAAAAATATTTAATAATGAAATAATTTCTAATGTATCGTATTAAAAAAATATTGTATATTCATATATATACATGTGTGTGTACATGCGTGCATTGTATATACAATATTGTCTATGGAAAACACGATTTTAAATTTTATAAATATATATAGGAGAAACGAAATTTGTATCTTTACTTTTTTATTTAACCCTCAATGCTTCAGATTTAGATAAAAGTATCAAACTTGCCTCAGTTGCGGTATTAAATAGTCAGTATTACGAGTTAGTATTCCAATATAAAGAACGTCTTGCTCCGAATAAGGGATGTATTTTACAGAGATCCACGAGAGCGAGCGAGCGAGCCAGTGAGAGAGAGAGAGAGAGAGAGGGGGGGGAGGGAGAAACTTTAGCGTATTTCCAGAGTGTAGATGAAACGCGCAAGGGGTGGATTATCTCTAGGGACATTCAATCATTCTGCGCTCCCTGGAGCGTTTCTTCCCTTCAAACCGGCGAATCATTAATTCGCCCCCTGCATCGATGCTAACCCAGATGGGCGGGAAACTGGAGAATAAAATAGCACGTTAACGCTTGTGAGAATCGATTTCGATAAAAGTTAGCAGAATTACAAATATCTTAGCTAGTTGGAACAAGCATCATCCTTTTAAAAAGATTTAATTGCTTTTTTGAATGACGTTAAAAATGATAAATATTATTTTGAAATTTTACAAAGTTTCTCTTGGGGACTTTTGGGGGTAAAATTTATAAATTGCTGTAATAATGTGCATAGTTTTTCATTTTATATGTTGGTTATTTTAAAATGGCGTTAAATTAGTGGCGTTTCATCAAGTGTGGAAAGTTTGATACGAATTATTAAAAAATATTTTCTATTAGGGAGTATTCTATATTCTAAGTAGTGCGTTGTTGTTTGAAAGAGCTATGTCAAGTAATGCTTCGTGAAAACTTCTTAATCTTTAGTTTATTATATCTTCGTTTAACAAACAATCTTACAAAGTAGTTTAAAAAGGATTAAAGTATTCTCGTTGGACAGTTTCTCGGGTCAAACTGAACTAGAAACTTATTTTTAACTGAATTAAGGACTTTTTTCCTTGTTAGACGGATGTGAGAATATATTATTTATCCGTACTGTATCAGAGACATATCCGAAAGTCTCGTACACAATAAGCGAGAAATCTTTAGATCTTCACGGATCGCGTTTATAATCGAGAGAGAGGGACTTAAACAAGGAGTAAAAAAAGAACTTTAATCTCATTTTGCCGCACTCTATTCAGAATTAGGCTTTGAGCATACTTTAAGCAGGCGAGCACCGTCTTGGGTACTTCTTACCCTCATAACGGGGATCGTTCGAGGGATCTTATCGCTAGTTTTTACAGTCCGGGCCAGAACGCGCTTAGCCGCGTTTTCTGATTTCAACATGGGATAAGACCAATACGTGAGTCGGCGACGGGGCCTGGCCCCCGGGCTTCAGCTTCGCTGTATACCACAACCGTGATTTTATCGCTGAACTTTTGCGCCTTCGTTTTCCCCTGGTATGCGCTACCCTTGTCCTATCGATTTCTGGTGACGTAGCCCGCTCACCTCGACTCACCTCCCTCGGCGTCTCTCCTCTCGTCCTTTTCGTATTCGCTCACTATACCTCCTCGCTTGCTTTTGGTCCGTTTCTTGATTCTCTCGAGTCCTTTCGAAGCGATTGACGATGCGAGTGACGTTACCGACAATGAAACAGCTTAGATGATTTAGTAGTTCGTCTTTCACTTCTTCACGTTGCTTATATACATATATGTATCTATACAGAATGCTCAAAGTCAGGCACTCTCTCTTTTCTTCACTTACGAGCTTATATCACTTATATGTTACACCAAAATCGATATTTCTTCAATGAAAATTTGATTGAATGCTACTTTTCTAATAATTTTCTCTGGCATTTTATTTTAAATATTGTGTACATTGACAAAATGATTTAGTTTCTTAAGAGTTGTTCCAGAAACTGTTTCAAAAGATGAATTTGTTGCCATTTGTAATATTATTGGTAATTTAAGTGTACATCCATTCTTTCTTCTTTTTCTCTCTGCAATGAACTGATGTCATTTGTAGCGTTTGAATTCGTTAGCATAAATTTCTCTTTTGGTTTTCGAAATTTAAAATCAAATTTGTGTGTTGAGCAGTCTCTATTTCCTGTCAATACGTTGAAAACTGTTATTTTTTATCGAAACGTCAATATGTTCGGTGTCTGCCCGCTGTAAATTTCAATCATTGATCGGTTAAGCAATTGATCATCGATTGAGCTACAATTTGCATCAGTATCAATTTTATAGTTCCGCAATTCAACCACTTTGGATAAAAGTTAGGTATATTAAGTTATCTAAACCAAATTATCAGAACACAAAAAATTTTATATGGATTAATTTGCTAATTATTTGCTATTTTTTGCTTTTAAAAGTAATTTTTAGATAGCTTAATATACTTATAAAAGTTATTCTAAACTAAATTTTGTATATTTTTGGCATTTATTAAAGTAAAGTCGATGCAAATTTAGGAATATTTTAAGAAGGATCAGGTATCTTTTATATTTTTATTCTATCCTATTTTCTTATTTAAAATAAGATCTGGCAAAATATACGTGAAGCTTTTAGATGACCACATTGGAAGGTACAGAAATGTTGCGGACTATGAAGCTTTACCTCAAATAAATCCTTTTGGTATAACGGCCTCATAGTCCAGCAATATCTTAGCTTTCACAGTCGTGGAAACACATTGCGAAGACCTTATATCTCACATCTTGTTTCACTTGTTTGTTTTTGGGTAAAGATAAGGATAATTCTAAATTTAAAGAAAGCATAAGAGTGATAATAGTGACGAAATAAAGATAAAGAATATAATTAGAATAGCGGAGAATATAAGAATTTAAAAACATAAAGTTATTTTATGTTGTACGAAGGAGTTGGTCGGAAGTATATCCGATATGCGGATAATGGATACGTAAATAGATCAAAATACGGAAATACATTTTCCGTTCTGTGATCTTTTCATCGGCGTCGCATGTGTATAGAGAATATTCAACGTTCTACGTAAAACGTAGAATATAAGAGAGAAATGGTGATAGAAAGGAAGCAATGTAAACGAAGCTAAACAAACGGGAACAATAATGGACGGAGGAGTCAAACAACGATAAAATCATCTAAATAGCAAAGCACGACAAAGACAATCGCTATGAATAACAAAGCAATCAAAAGAGCACAAAGCACTCGCATGCACGTATTCATCATGCGCGAAGGTACAAAGGCGGTAATACTATCCGGAGAATACTCCGAAAGACTCTCGTGTTTGTAGTAGAGTATGCGTACAACAAAGATATAGTTCGCAAATATCCGTTGAAGATGATAAAATCGATAGGGCGAACAGCGGTGAAATATTCTGTATATTTTCGCAGGTATCTACTAAAATCGCCGTGCGTTAAACATGAAAGATTCAATCGATTTTAACCGGTCGGATGTGATACAAAGCTATGTCCTGCTGGTGACAAAAAAAGTTGGGTTAATACGACAGTTTTATCATTGAATACTTTTTTTGTCAGACGCAGTCGAACAGTATTGTAGGGTGCGTGACACGTAACATTAAAAAGAGTGCAATTTATTTATTTAATTTACAGCATCTATTTTTAAATTTTCCGTTTATTTCTTCTCGACGAAATAATACTCTTTCGCAGCTTAAGTCTATACTACTTTATTCACACCCTTCGCACGCTAACACTTAACAATTATGAAATAAAAAATTACGGCGATGTGTAACGGCAAGATTGTACAACGCACGGAAGAAAAGAGATAAAACGGAATGGAAACAGTGTACAGAACTATCGCGACGAGTATTTTGAAAGCTTTTCTCTGTATTTTGCAGGGCAGTTGGTAACTGTTAGGGCGCGCGAATTTACTGCTTTTGAGGTAGAACTGCATCTAGCAAACAGCGGCGCAAAAAACAGACATACGAGGAACACGTGGGTCATAAGAAAATACGTTAATAAATGACGACAGTGTAAAGAAAACTCTCAGACGTAAAGCTGTCACGTTTTCAAGAGAAGAAGAAGGAGAGATGATGTCGAGGGCGATGCTGAAATAAGATACTTGAACTTAAACAGAATATAACGGAGATATTAATTATTACTTTTTTTTTAATAGAACAATAATGTCAAACGAACGCTGTTGTTAAATCAAAATTTGAAAAGTTGATATTATAAAATATGATATTATTAAATAACGTACATCTTTCAGAAAATTTTCCGACAAAGATATTTAAAGATAGGAAAATAAATCTATTCTATACAATGAAATTCTATTTCTCTAATTAGAAGAATAAGTTATGTTTTAACATAAATTTAATTAAAGGCTTAATTGTACAGATTTAATGTTGATGGTTAATCAACATCAAGATTCGATTGATCTGCAATTTGTGCTAAGAAAACTCAACTTTGATTTCATATTATTCAACACGCTAACAGTAATTCAAAATATAATAACGATCTCATAAACATTTATACAACGATGTAATTATAACTGAACTTGAAATGAAAATGCACGCGTAATTAAAGAAAATCACACACACACACAAAATGCGGGAGTTATATAAGCCAAGAATGTTGTCGGATATAAAGAAAAGTACAGCAAGACTTTTACCTAGGAGTTCGTTCTTTATTGCCTGGAATGGCATGCTGCTGCGGTAGCGTGGAATCTTATTGCTTTTCCGACAGCGCTGTGAATTTAGAGGACTTCTATGTTAAATAAAAGGAAAAAAAAGTAAATTGCTAAAAGAACATTTCTATTCAACGGGGCGCAAAAAGCGACGCGCGTATATTCTAACCGCTCTAAAACCGTAACTATATGACAGTTTTCACATGTTTATTTCACTTGTATTTAATTAAGCAATATTAAATATGGAAATTAGCAATTTATTGAAATTGGCATCTCGTGTTTAATATTATTTAGCATTAATTACGCATGTTTATTACCTTTGTAATCTCTTCAAAAAGTTATTATAAATGTATTGGTGACCATCAGTAATACCCATTAGGACATAGATTTTCATCATAAATCGATGCTGAAATATGATTACTCCATTAGCGCATTATCATTTTCTATCTAAAAATAATAATGTTGAAATCGAAATTAATATTTCAATAGCTATTCATTAAGTCTGTAACGTACAAGATTAACCCAGTTTCATACGATACGAGATGGATTATTTTAAATGTATCTAACATTTATAAGGAAAGAAAAGAAAATTTATGATTTTAAAAGAAAAAAATTTTTTTACAACGAAATAGATTAGATTGTGATATTGGATTGCGCAGGTACGATATAAGAACGAAAGGATAGAGAGAAACGAAAACTTTTGGCAGAAAGTTGCCCCTGTCGATTCTTTTCTGTCTATCCGTATACATTAAAGTCTCGTTTTGACTTCGTAAAATAAGTTTGGATTTCTTCTGACTTTAATCTCCCTTGAAATTGGCTTACAATGGGCAACATTTTCTCGTTGGATCAATACGGACAACAGAATCTTACAAGTGCAAAGAAGAGATAAGAAATAATACAGAAGTTGCAGCGGCCATCTGTCTCGGAATGAGCCATACGTTCTCTTGCGAGGAAACGCTGAGGAAATGTTGATTTAACGAAAACAGATTAGGAGAAGAGAAAACAAATGTGTAAATCCCGATGGTGGAGACGCAACGAATGTTCGGAGCCATTGATCGGTCGGCGGTCGGCGCAACTAGTGAAACGAGATTGGCGTCTGTTTATAGAAAGATCCACTGAGCTGGGGTTATTTCAGCCCTTTAATGTCTTTAAACCGCTATTACATTTCTCCCCACATAAAGCGCAGATCAATAAACGGACCGAAAAAACAGAAATGGCGGTTGTCTGGAGACGGCAAAGAGTGAAAGAGGATGGATAGAGTGGTGACAAAAACCCTTAAATGAATCTTTCTCCGAGGTTATCCTCGCTTTGCACAACGTTCTTTTATTATTATGAACAAAAGGATATTTGTAACAAAATGTGATTTTTTTTCTTGAATATAATACAGAGAAAAAGAAAGAATTTTTTTAAAAGAAAATTTTAATTAGTTTTTACAAAATGAACGTTGGTAAAATCGTACTTGCTTTATTTAAATCCTTCGCGGAATTTACAATAGAGCTTTTTTAACAGAAATGTTGAGATATTTAAGTTAGTAGTTTAATATAGTTTTTATGACGATTACGAATGAATAGAAATTAAGAACATATTTCGGCCCTCGTCTTTAAAGTGACGAATAAGTAAGAAAATATTATTTTTTATTTAATTTTAAATAAGTTTTGCTTTAATAAAATTATTCTTTGACTTCAATGATTAGTTATGAGAATATAAGATTGAATGTTGAAAATGTTTTTAATAAATATCGCATTTTGTTCGATTATTTCTGGATCAATAATATAAATTACAATTTATGATCACTTGAAAAGAAAAGCTCCTAAGCATATGCGCGTGCATATCTTATTTATAACAAAAAGAAAGATTATTCCATTAAAATTTTTCTTCTTAAGAAGTATCAGATATTGTACTTTTAGTTGCAGCAATCGGATTATTTCGCGCATTTCTTTGATTCGAAAAAATTAAAACTGGTATGACAGAATATTTATTTTGGAATATCTATGTATATGTTCGCTTAATAATTCTCTTGTTGCATTTTACAACAAAGCACAAATAAGTTTCTATTATTTCGTCGAAAAGACAAAGGAGAAGAGATAAAAGCAGCAATTTATTTGAATCGCACATAAAAGGCAATTGCAAGAACATCGCGTAGAAATGGGTAAAGGTAAATTTCTAGATGAAAAAGAAATATGGGGCGGGTGTCGCGCGGGCGTACGGAAAATGGGATATGCACATATCGAGAAATACTGGCACGAAGAGCCATTTCCTTATCCGCGAGCACAATGTGACAGTCACAACTTCTTTGAGTCGTTGAGATACGAATCGACAGACGCAAGACGAGCGTACAGTAAATCGGAAAACAAGGCACAGAAAAGTCGGAGAAATAGGAAACACGCAGCCCACGGAAATTAAAAGGTCAGGGATCAAATTTTATACCTAAATATAAGATATGTATTATAAATAGAAACGCGAAAGCAACAATTTTTAGCGGAAATCGCGCGTCAAAATAAAATTCCGGATATTAGCTTCAAAGCAGTAGGATTACGTTGCTTTTTAACATGTATATGAATTGATGTTAAACGTTTTACCAGACTTTACATAGTTTACATGATAAAATCGTGATAGCACATATTTCGGTTTTTGTTTGCCGACAAACAACGAAATTGAGTCTTTACTGTTTTTTTCTTTTTTTTGCAAGAATAGAAAATGCCATGAAAACACCTTAAATGCACATTAAAGATATCCGAGAAGGCAAGAAACTGATTGCTTCTCAAGCTTCCTCGGGAATGTCAACTTCTTCAGTCCACCGTAATCGATCTTAATCTGTGAAAGGTTGCGTTGCGAAAAATCACATTCTTGTTCGCCGTAATGCCGACATGTTAAATCTCGGATTGTATCTTTGATTGATTTTTAAAAAAAGGTATTCAGATATTACGCGCGCACGTTCTAATATAATTCCTGCTTTATTATCCTCACATTTCTTTTCGTAGTATTTCTTACTCAAGTTAAACTTTATTCCTGAACATATAGTTGTTCTGTTTTACTTAGTGGTTCGTTGGTTTCCAAGTTTCGGAAATGTAATCTTGCCGACTTCTATAGCAAACGGAAAGCGGAAAGAACAGAATAAGCAGTGCTGCGATAGTCGCGTTCGGTTCTCATGATACGACTTTCTTTAAATTAAAATTGCATATTTAATAACACAAAAACACACAAAAAATTATATATTTATTTATTTACTGTAGATTAAAAAGATTTGCAAAAAATTGCATCTCACATGTGAGTATTACATATGCATATATATGTCAAGTATTACATATACATATATGTAATACTTGAGAAAAAGACGCAATTGATTGAAACCGTTCGAATACTTTTATACTGCATATAAAAAATGTCCATTTTTATATCAAATTTATTTTTTATAGCGGCACACAGATTTTTACCTTTTTAATCTGTAAAATAGTCTGAATGTGTATGTAACGTAGATTAATGAAAAGTAATCCTGAAGTGGAATTCGATTTAGGCATATAAAGATTTTTGGATGAAAGAAAAGATATCAGCATCGCCTCGCGCAAATCGGAACATATAAATGCAAACTAGATGCCTGACAAGTGCAACTTCTTTTTCTTTCAAGTTGAAGCATTTCTGTCCCTCGAGTCGAGTCGCAGAACAGTCGTATGTAAATGTAAAACCAAAGGAATAAAACATAAGGGTAGAGTGAGAAATGCAACGAAAAAAAGGTCAAAGAAGTTTTAAACTCTCTTCTGCGTCTTATTATAGTTAGTCAATTTGAATTCTTAAATAAAAGCTATAAATAAAGCTTACAAAGCCATAATGAATTCACGAGATGTCATAATTTTAATTTTTACAGACTAAGAAGTTTAAGTCAAAATTAATATAATTTCACGAAGTCTCTCTTATATACTACGTCAAGAAATTTGATTAACGTACAATTTAAGATCCTCGTGGTTTAATATCTCATAAATGTCTGTATATATTCAGCAAATACGTTTTCATTGGTAATTTCTACAGCAAGCCACTAATAAAATTATAAAACGCAGATCACAATTTGAAATTACACCGAATGAGATATTATGTGGATGGTCCACGGTACGGAACGTGCTTGTTTTATCCATGTAATGGTGCTTTAATCTATGCTTCGGTGCGAATTGAATCACACATTTAACAGTTGCGACAGGGGAAATTACTTCCAGGGAATCTCCGGAGAATTAAGATTGTATTGGATCATACTCCCGGCTCGTCTCTTATCGGAGATCGAAACCTTTAAGCTTCGCTTCATTTCCTTTTATAGCGCTCGAAATCGATTCGATTCAATTAAATATAAAAATTATGTTGTAATTATGCTATTATATCCATAAAAAAATTTATATTTATAATAGTAATTAAATATGAAATATGAAATATCGAATATATATATGGTGTATATTTCTACTTACATTTATATGTAATTGATGAGCACTGCCCGTAAGTATCATAAATTCTTTATGTTTTTTAAACGCAGCTGCACTAAATTATACTTGACGTTTCGCATTCGCAATTATGTGATTGACCGTTTGAATCTTTTCTATTATTAAAACTTGTAAAATCATAGATCTGCGGCTATATAAAAGGATGACCTCACTTAAACGAACGGATGTGTTTCCACCGTCTATTCCTAAAATTAGTTCGGGATCAATATCCTTCTATCTCGAAACGCATGTCGGAGGGCATATTTCTTGCAAGTCCGGTCTTAAAATATCGACAAACTTTTTAAATTTTTCAGTATTGACCTGTGCGATACGTAAGTATGCGTGTACTACATGCACTACCTAGTGTTTACTCGCATAACATATACAAGGCCGACCCGCATTATGAATTTATTATATATAGCTCCGATATCGTTACTGTTACGGCCATTACGGGCCATAAAATATTGCCGGGGGCATTACGGTCGAAAAAGCGACGTGTAGCAGTTCCGCCGGTTGCGCGCGTGCGCTTTTTGCATACAGCGCGGAAAGATAAATCGGGGAAAAACATCGGAATCTCGATAAGGCCGTAACGACACGTATGACCGACGACTTCAGGTAGCCAAACTCGCACTCGGAACGAGGAAACATTTTTTGCATGGTAAAAGCCGCACGTAGAGGACCGGCGCCGGCGAGAGAAAGCACGTACGGGCCGAGCAATAACACGCGCGTCCACGACACGGCACGGCACGACGGTGTAGCTTTGCATAATATTCACGTGACATTCTGTAAGTTAGCCTACTTTGACCCTACAATTTGCTCGGAGAGCTGGGCATTAACATGGGCATGTGACCTTCTCTCCCTTCCGTCCATATTTTCCTATCTTCATAAAACAGTTAGACGATCTGGTAAGGAAAGAGAGGTCCCCTGCCTTCGAGTCACCACCATAAAGAATTTAACCGTTTCTCGCTGATATTATAGTAAAAATAATTAAAGAATTTTTTTATTAAGCTAGCGATAGGAGAATGGCTGTCGCATGCACATGAAGTAATGATAGACATTATCTTTTTATTTATTCGCGTGACCTCTGCGTTCTCTTTTCCTCTTCTTTGTGTATTTTATATTTGTATCATTATCTTTTACAGTAAAATGTGATCGCGTCATTTATTTCTTAATCGATAAGATGTACTATGTGGAAAATTTTTCTCATAAATTTTAATTATAACTTAATTTTAATTCATACTGTCAGCCAACTGCATATAACTTATGTCAGTTATTGCGATTCCATTGTCATGAATAAACATAGAGATCATGTTTTATAGGGGATCTTGTTTGTAGGGGATCCTATAGTGCCATCTTTACCATCATTTTTTCATCTATATTTTTAGATAGGAGTCCCTTAAGGGGATTCTATAGCAAAGGTCCGACGGAAAAGCGCTCTCATCTAAGCGGAATTAAAAATGTCGATTATTTCAACATTTCTAATCCCGTTTTCTATGTTATCGGCCTATATCTGTCCTTGTCCAACGAGATATATCTGTACGATATATCTATCCTTGTCAGATTGCTGATGCGCTATCTCTCGTTACACGCAATCATCCTATATCAACCTGAACGTATATCTGATGCATTAATAAAATTTTATTAGAGAAGATCTTTTTTTCTAGGCTTTTCTTAGTTCCAATTTTACGATATTATTGGCGCATGTTGTCTCTAAAGTAGGCCCATTTAATTTTGTAGGTATAAACTGCAGTATTTTTGTATGAAGCAAATATTGACGTCAGGTGAGCTCTGTGTGCCCACATTTTTAATTTTTTTTTTTCGTTTTTGATATAAAATCGAGTACGCTACTCTAGATTTTTGTGCGTACTTTAATTGTGTAAAAGAATTTTGCAATTCTGTAAAGCCAATTCAAAGATTTCTTCTAATAAAAGAATGACGATAAAATGTCGGTAAGATGTTACTATAGGATTCCCTTAATCATCGAAAAATTTTACAAAATTTTGTTTTATCAAGACTTGAGAGATAAAAAAGGGAAGGAGAGACAGGGGAGAGAACGTTATTAATTATAAATTACAAATATAAATTACAAATGCGGCTGGAAATGTAAAACGTTTGGTAAAGCGATAAGAAAGTTCAGGACAAAGTTTAAGACACTTAATTACCTCCCTGAATATTCAAAAAGCTGAATTCGTCGGAATTATATCCGACGAATTTCAGTGGAGTTTCAGTTCTTGCGCAGATAATACATCGCGCTTTGTTGCATTAAAATCAACGCATCATACTTTCATTATTGACCTTATGAGGCACAACTGGCAATAATATCTCGCGCACATTTACGCGTTGAGAAAACCGTCGAGTTTTCAACATCCATCATGCAACGTCGCGGAGCACCGGGAATCAAGGATGATCGAACGTTGCTCGTAGAACCACGCCCGGCGAGAAATCCCTTAATTTATCGACTTGATTTGTAACCATCACGTGCGCGCGCGCGCGCGCGCCATAAGGCGCGTAACGAGAACATACAAGGAACCAAGTCAAATTTACACTGCTAGGCGGGACGAGAGTACCAGCGGCGGCGGTATAAATGATCGAGCCCGATCGATCCGAAGACACCACGTAGGCGCTAAAGCGAGATGATCGCGCCGTTGCAGCCGCGAATAGCTAAGTTCGTTATCGCTCGGCATCTGAAAATTGCTGCCGGCCAAACGCGCGAAATCGAATATTCGCACGACAATTCGCGTGCCCCTGTGCAAACCCGCTTTTCACACATTTACGTGCACGCGAGAACAATAGGGATTGTTTTAAGATTCGTGGCGCACCGTACACATGCACTGTCTTGCATTAAATTGAACGTAACATGCATTCTTGATTTTTAAACGTAGCTCTCGCGTTTTCAAGAAAGTATATTTTTTTCTCCAAAATTGTAATTTATAAAATAGCTTCTTTTTAATTACGTATAGCTTTACTTTTTTCTTGCGTGACTTTATTCAGGCGATATTACGCCTGGAATTTTACTGATTAATGCAATTTTACGTTTTAATGATTAAATAGCGTTGCAATTAATTAAGTCTTTATAGATATAAATTTACTTTATTCGTTTTGTATTTTGAGATTGGTAAATCTTTAATTCTGATATTTTCACAGTCTCTAGATATCTAGAGATAAACCGATCCTCCTTCGGCTGGCCAAACGTGATTCGAATCTTATTCTATCTCAACGATCTATTCTCAAACTTTTATATTATGTTTGAAACGTCACACGCATGAGAAAATATAACCATAAGCGTATAACCATATTCACTAAAATTATAAATATATTCCAATTTTATTTAAAATTTCCATTAATTATTAAAATTTGTTGAATATTATGTAGTTTAAGAAAATTGGATAATGTTGAAATGTGTTGAATGTTTCAAAAAAATCGAACCATGTTCAAAAAGTACTCGAATTATATTTCAAAAAACGTAATGAATATTTTTATTTTATTGGTAAAAGAACAATCGCATTGCAGGACTATCTAATAATCGTAGTAAAGTAAAATAAAATTATAAGTATCTAATAAAAATGTGTATCTTTTAAAAATATGAAATTCTAAATTGAAAACGTCAGTTTCAATTCAAGATTAAATTATTGAATTATTAAATAAATTATTAAATATTGATATACTTATAACGTAATATTTTTAATTAGCTTTAAATGACTTTAACGGAAATTTAATAAAGAATATAATTGAATCTCGCTATATATACGATATATACGTCTGAGATAGGTATTTAATATTGAAAAACGAGACATTGCCAAATATTTATAGGTATCTATCACCAAAAAGGAACCCGATTCAAATTTCAGTGAAAACATTAACAGATATTGATATTCTCCTTTATTTGCTGAACAAAATGAAATAGCTCAGAATAATTTAACTTGAGAGCAGATTATAATGCATATCCCGAGTATAAATTCTATGAACTCTAAATTACTGGCTCAATCACGAATAGCGTGAAGCTAAATTGCATTACGGAGTCACATAGGTATCTCGAATGATTTATGATTATATACGCTTATTAACCGTTCGATTTGCCCTTTGATCAACCACGTCCACATACGTCATATATCGAATGTAACTCACAGGTCCTCGGTGCGAGTGTGCTTGACGTCAAGAGCTTTGCTCAGAAAGATAGCTGAACTTTTTCCGAAGAGCGTGATCGATATATTGAACATGGTATATCGACGGCGAATTGTGCTTGTTACAAGTACGCTTGTTACGATCTCTTCGATTGACAAGGACGATTGCCTAGCTGTTGACGCAAACTAATCGTTTGCGAGCTAAGGATTCACAAAATTCACGAGAAGCAGAAATAAATTTGTACTGCCTTTAGCCACGAGTCTGCAATTTCGTTCAATTTGTATTGTATAAAAATAAAAAGAAAAAATATGTACCATGATTTTTCAATAGATTGGATTATTCCTTTTTTACCGGTGAAAATTGCAATTTATTCGAATCTTAATTAACGCAATGTTTGCAGCACGTTGTAGTAAATGAGTAATTGCGTGATTTCTACATATTTTGCCATATAATTCAAGCACACCTCGGTGCATTGAAAGGGCGCGCGAGAGTTTCAAAATTATTCCAAGCGCATCATAAATTTATTATTCAGATTTTAATCCGCCAACGTCAGCATGTTACACCCGTGTATAATATTTAAGAGAACAACAGGGAGATGCTTTACTCGGATTTCATATTTTTCGCGAACATTTACAACAACACACTGTCGAACGCATAACATACTGTTACATTCATAAAAGTCGTGTACGAATATTAAAACGATCCAGATATTACATCAGATACACATATATCACAGAGTATAGTTATTCAATATCGATAACACATTGATTTAATTATAATTTATAATTAATAACATTTAATTAATACGAAAGCATACAAATCCAGATAATATTTAAATGCATTTATAAATTAATAGAGTATCAATGAAACTCAAAATGGAGGTCGACAACCCAGTGCGTTTCGGCATTTTATATCTATATATATATTTCGTTATATCTATTTCGTATATATTTATATAAAGAGATTAATGTACAATTTTTCATATTTATGATGAAAAATCTAGAGTTCCTATAATAAGAGTTAGGACAAACCGCCGCCATGTACAGCCAAATGTTATAGCTTTTTCTCAGTCCCACTAACTTCTTGGCTGAAGCATATGACGACCATGATAGCTTTGTCTCACTCCCACTTACAGCTTGTCTCACTCTCACTAACTTGGCTGAAACATATGACGGGACCAATCAAAAATTGTCACCACATTGGCTTAACTCTTATTACAGGAACTCTAGAAAAATCAAGCGTATTTATATAATTGTATTTATATAATCCGTTTAGTTATTGATAATACACAGCACAGTGAGTTCTACATTTATTTATCACAATAAAGGTGCGAAAATTGATGCAAAATTACATGTTTTTCAATTGATATTTGTATCAGTTAAAATGGAGCTCGTACGGAAATTGCCGGTGTTACTTCTCAATTTAGAAGCTTATCGCGAGGCTCTGTACATCGGGATATTCAATGCTTCGTCAGGCGTCGTGTAACGTCACTCAAAATCGCTATATTTGACACACTTCGGAAACGAAGTTAGCCCATTGAATTTGTCTGAGCTCTTCCTGAAATTGCGCAATTGTGAGTGACATTACCGAGAACGTACTGACATCGGACTGGCATTACTGGTTCAGCGATTCTCATTCTTTAGTCTCGGTCTTATAACCGCTATTTTTCGACCGCGACCAAGACGCGAAGTCGTCAAATAATAATGCCGCGGATATAGGTCGACCGGTTGGTCGATAAGCCGACCGTGTTTAAAACGGCTAGCTAGCATAGATGAGGAGCATAGATGAAAAGTAATGTATGCATACTAGTGTGAGATATTCTAAAGTGCTCCCTATACATCATTATTTATTCTGACATGTATATGTATAAGCGTGCCGGATCTTTATTACTTCCTTACGTTAAATTTATCACGGTGAACATCATTTTGGGTCCAATTGGGCCATCGTTGATTTATTTCGCAATTATAACTGCAATTATAGCGTTTGTTAAGTCATTATTCAACAACAATGTTTAAATAACTAATGCATTTAAATAATTAAAATAGATGATAGATTAATATACGCTGGTAGAATTGTAATTAATAGCTGCGTTGCTAGTTTGTATATAGGGAAAGTGTCACAACAACGGACGCATTTGTAATTTTTCATATTTATATAATTATTGCTATATGTGGATTGTAATCGCCCAATGGAATTGTATCCAATATTACAGCTATTCGGACATTACCAAAACACTCCATATTTGATTAATTATACATAGTAAAAGTACGAGAATTTTTAGGATGTTACACAGTAGCAAGCATGAAGCAACATCTTCGTATCGTATTTTATTACAACTTGGAGTGAAACATATACTTAAAATGTTTATTTTATTTTTATTTTTTAAATGTTTCTTTATTATTTCTTTCGATAATTACATAAAATTATTTAGAAATTTTGGAAATATATGTATTGCATTATTTGTATAATTAAAAATAAACGCAAACGGTTTTAGTCAATCATAAACCTTAAAATTATAAAATTAATTATTCGATTAAAATCGATAATTTTAACTTTCAGTTAATTTTAACTAGATTTTAAGAAAATGATGATAAATTTTTTAAATATTTGATGTTGTAAATTACAAACTGATATTTTAAAATGCTTTGCTAACAAATAACTAATCTTGAAAGAAATTGTTAAAAACTCTATCCTTTTTTGAAAAAGAAATTTGACTTACGTGAACGCCATTACAGATTAAATACTGCAAATAATAACTAAATTAGAATCAGCATAATGAAATTTGTTTGGTACACTTTTATGTCGCTTGGATCATAGCCAAGTCGTTATTTTCATTCTCGCCTCAACGTATGAGATATTTCCGAATTATTCAAATGATTTCCGACACATCAATTTGACGTTAAAGACTTAAAAGACTTTAGCAGTGACCAATTTCATTATTTTCAGAATATATGAAGATTTAAATAAATTTCGAAAATTCATGCATTTTCCAAATACTCCGAATATTATAATTATAACTTTATAAGTTTGCCGATTAATAGAGTTCATTTTAGAATTAACCCAATTACCATGATCAATAATCACGACAGTTTTAGCGTACCTACTTCAAAAACCAGTAATTCTTGTAAAATTAAAATATCTTGCAGAATATTTGTTACAAGTTTTTAATATTAGTATTTATTAATTTGCATTTAAATACAATCGATCACATGAAAGAAAAGAGATCTCATGTTATAATTATAAATTTTCAACTAAAATATGGATGATCTAATTTTTAGAACAGATCTATTAGACATCATTTTTACATATGTTTTTACCATCAAGATTTTTAAGAAGCAAGAGATTTAGTAAATATGTATCATATTTAAAGAATGTTTTTATACAAAAATAAGTTTAAAAGTTTAAACCAAACGGCTAGACTGACGAAAATATGACTTTTACGGTAAAAAGGAAACAAAATAAGTTTAAAAGTTTAAACCAAGCGGCTAGATTGACGAAAATATGACTTCTACGGTAAAAAGAAATTTGTTTTAAATTAGACTTAGTTTTACTCAGCAAAGATTTTGTTATCTTCTCATGATAATAAAAGAGTTTTAAATATTTGCCTAACGTATTATTACGTCCATGATGATATACAGCAAATATGCAAAGCATAATGCTATGCTCGTAGATGAAAACGCATTAATCATTATGTCATAACACGTACATTCTTTCAACATAGTGACTACAATTAACATGTTATTTTACGCAAAGTCTATATACAGTACATCCATGCTCATATATATATATCGAGCGATTTGATATTCGCTATTTGATATGACGTCCAAAGCGGTATGCAATCCACCATAATTATCCAGTTTTGCATAATAATTAAGAGCTAACAATTCGCAGGACAAGTACTACTATGACTAATTCTGCATAGTTGCATCTAATCATTACAAAAGCATTTGTTATACTATATCTGATCGATTAAGCGCACTTTTTTACATAGACGTTGAAGACGCCGCGCCGGTGCTGCGACAATATAGTTAATAATTTTGCCGATCTGGTTACTCAAAATCTAATTTTTGCTTAGATAAACAGGAAATAGTGATTATGTTCAAATAAAATTATATTTACATAAAGATAATTAAAATATAAATACACACACAAGTAATATTTAATATATTTGTAACGTACGTGACTTTTTTTTAGGCAATATCATTAGTACATTTTTTATGATGTCTGGAAAAAAAGAAAATTGTCAAAATTATTTTACTATAGCTAACAATACGCAGAATAAATACTGTCTTATATCAAAATCATTATAGTTGTATTTGTATTACATACAAGTGGATCAATTAAACGTGCTTTCTCCGTTTTCAACGCATATTTATTAAGCCGTTAATGTTACGCGATACATTCAACGATTCTCCAATACAGCGGGGCAACATTATAATTTGTACTAAATTTATTGCATTCGTTGTCCAGTCGTTTTTACGTGACCCGATAACAAACAAATAAAATTTTAATATTATTTGCATAAATTTAATCGAAGCTGCTCTTGTGCAAAGAGATAAAGCATCAGTAACATTTTTCCATAACGTTCGCAAAAGCAAATCTCGTTCCGATAACCGTTTCGATGGAATTGATAATTTCGATATACCGTGCAAATGTCAAATTAGAATTAATTCGACATACTTGAATGGTAAATTATACATTATACATATACCTCGACTCGTGTACAACGGTTATTGACATGCGTTACATATTTCGGTAAATGATATATAAACGATTCGTTTGCATTTGACATGACAGAGAACCTGATTACAGAGGAATGTGCCCGCGAGTGTTCTGTTTTGTCGCGTGGCCGATGATCGTTCGTTGAAGCTATCACAGATTGATACGGAATGTTGATCACATCCCCCGCAAAAGTAATACAAGTTTATCACTGCCGTCGACACGAAAACTGTATTGATTGGCGCTTGTGAATTTTGAATTCTCGCTGGGATTGAGAAACAGTTTCAATGCCTGTGACGTTATACAAGTTAGCAGAAATGTTACGGGATGATGGTACGTGAAACTGAATTCTATGAGACGTATTTATTTTATAAAATTAAAGAAGGGTGGAAGACGAATAGTCTAGCCTCTTGACCAAATTTTTCAAGTGGAATAAATTAAAAAATCTAAGAGAAATATTAATTTATTCGGGAAAAAGTTTTTTCATGTTATTAGTGCGCCGTTTCTTGAATATCTTATAAAATGGATTCTACATTAGTAAATGTGCGTGGGTAAATGTACTTATGTACACAATATTGCAAGGTCTGAACTTTTTTTACTTATAATTTCTTTGACAATGTTGAAGTCGGAAAGAATTTGATTAAAAACGTCCGTTTTTTATAACATTTTAATATGCATTAAACTTCTCTGAATTTAATTTTAGAATTAAAGTTTTAAAACAAAACTTGAAAAAAATATAAGAAATAAAATCTTACGCATTACCTACATTTATAACTATTTTTATTACGTCATATTTTGAATACGTATTAACCCGGAAAAACAAAGGCTCCATAAATATCTGTCTTTTAAAAAGGAAAAAGACACTATACTGGAACAATAGGATAAATTCGAGCAATTTAAATATTGCGTCGCAAAACGGGAACTTCCAGCATTATTTACATTTTTCGGCAGCAGAAACGTCACGTTGAAAACTTTACAGTACATAGTATTTAAATTTTTCAAATTATATCCCATTCTTTTTCAAAATATACCTTTTTCTTTCTCCGAAAAAATTTGCTGTAACAATACATGAACTTCACATGAAATTTCATATTGCACATTAATTATATGCGAAAATTTCACGTATCGACAAAATACTCGCATTAAATAAGTCATTTATCATTTATTGCAATAAACTACCATATTAGTTATATTCGCAAGTCGCATGGAAACAACGACACGTAACGTTAAAATTGAAATATCTTGATCTCGTCGAAATCTCACCATGTTCATTAGAAATCGATAAAATTGTCGGAGCGTAATTGGGACGAGGTCATGGAATCATTAAATTTCACGGACCCATAAACTGGATAATTGCCGCGTTCTCGTTCTGCTTCTTTTCTTGGCCCGGGCAACTTTTCCTCGGAATTAAATTCGTCATAAATCCGTGACACTCTCGTAAGATGTTGAGCTTTATATAAGATAAGGTCCAGCTTTCGAGTAAGATCTATTGCTGCTCCTTCGTTTTTTTTTCTCTTACTGCGATCACATCGGTCGTGGAAACAGGTGGCTCGTTTCGATTCTATCTGACTTTTCAGTACCATTTTTAGTGCCGCGCATATACTGAATTAATAAGAGCTATCGATTCTTGAGATCACGAAAGAAAATACAGGAAATAAAAAATGATTTGCTACCGTTATATGAAATATAACAAATGCTTTGACGAATTTGACATCTTTGTTTGAAAATTTTATTGTTCGTTGCAATCTCTTTCAATTTATAATATCACATATTTTCGTAGTCCACGGATATTATACAATATATAAACTCATTGAAGTAAAATCACTTTTAAATTAAAAAAAAAGACATCATATATTATTTGCAGTTGTAAAATTTAATTCGCAAAACGTCATTTATCTTCAATTGCAAAAGGAATTTGACTTCAATATTACAATTCTGAATTATTATCGTATATTTTTATGACATATATAAAATTGCAGATTTTGGGCATTGTTTTTTTTACACATGTGTAAACATGTAAAATGTATTTGGGAATATTTTCATTAGATTAACAATGATATGAAACAAAAACATTGATTTTCTGTTCCGCTGTGATATAGAAATTACTATACAGTGATAGACGAATAAAAATTGATGAAGCAATCAATGCTCTACAATGGCCTCTGAATAAACAACAACTTGTTAAACAACCATGTGGATACAATGTAAAAGTACCGAAATATTATAAAATAAATATACTGTATTATTTGCAAAACATGTTTCGCGGTATGTATATAGTAACGCGCGGTATATATATTTTCTGCAATATTTTATAACAACACGTTTGATTCCATTTACGGAAAGACGATCGATTCGATAACACGAACTCATGTCGCTATCAACTTTTAACTCATTTAGATAACTGCAAAAGAGCTTCCTTTATCGCCCACATCTAGGATTCCATAAAAATGGAAATTTGCCGAGCGCACTTATGGTACGAGGCCAATCGATGCCACGGAAATCGTATCCACTATACGCGAATTTTTCACACACCAAGTTACTGCGAGGTGAAATACAAATTGCTGCTTTCGCCGGCCGATGTATCACGTGGGGGCGCCCCGTCTTAATATTCAAACCCATCTAGTACGCCAGAAAATTTAATTTCCCATCTTATACATTTCTTCCGGAAGATATATAGAAGATAAATGTATCACCGCGCGAAAGAATATAGAATTCCACCGAGAGAGAACGCAAAGATCGTTGTCGACGCAGATGACATAAATTTCGTACGTTTCCATGCAGTATTTGCGCTAAATCGATATGGTAAATAGAATATGATATTTCAAGAAAATACCGTCTAGAAAAAGGAAGGGGATATCCGGAATATAATTGTTTTCCGATCTATATATACATCCGTATGAAATACTATATTGATCCAATCCTTGCAAACTGCGGAAATTTATTCAAACAGTTAATGTCGGAAGTGATATACATAGAACCAATGTACGAAATACATAAATAATTTTAAAATATCAATTAAAATTTAATGTTCTACAATTGATAGTTTTCTGCTGTTCAATAGGAAATAATCAAATTTGCCAAAATTGCTTTTGAAATTATGCATTTCGATTTGATCGCGGAGTATTGCAGAGGAAAATAAACCTTCTGAAATACAAGGCCGAATTGAAAGAAAACAATCCGTGGAAATCTCTACCCTTTACTCGGTAGCATCGTGATAATCTGCTTTAGGAAAACAATCAAAAGAGAAAACACGCGGAGCTCAAATTAAAGCTGCGAACTGTTTTAGTGATTTCTAGTGGCCACTTGTCGAACCTTCCGAAAGCAAGTCTGGATTTGGTAGTTCTTAAATACAAAAGAAAATAAACTTATAACGAAAGAAATTAATTGAAGAAAGATTTCGAAAAATTTTTCTTGAATTAAACGTACATTTATGCCAATTTGTGAAAGAAAACGAGAAGATGTCACGATTTGTTATTTTATTTTCACCGGTGAATATTATCTGTTAAAAATGTTTGTTTCGTTTACCACATATTTTTTTTGTTAGAATATAGAATATAGATGTAAAAATATGAATATAACAATACGCTAATTGCAGGTGGTTTTTCTTCTGGAGAACTCCCCGCGGTTACAGTTTTTATGGAAGAAAATATCAAAGTGAACTTTCCACGTTGATGGCCTATTTTTTTTATTTCTTATGTCATATGTCAAACAGTGAAATGTCAAGCTGTAGATATGTTTGTATAGACTATCGCGTGCGATATGTGACTGCAATATATTCGCCGCTTTAGGAAATCGAGTTGGTCTTACAAGAAAGGACAGCAAAGGGTGTCAAGTAGGAACGCTTATTACTCCGCGCTATCCCTCAGGGATACTTTTCAATATCGATTCGCGCGATTATGCAAAATTTCGTCTTTCTATCCCCAGCGTTACATTTCGTTGCAATTTCTTATTACAGCTTTAAATCAATTTTTATCTCAAATTGATACATAAGATGAATGTGCGCGGCAGAACGAAATAAATCTTATGCGAGATAATGAAGAATAATATTCTATCGTATTACACTGTGTTCTATCGAGCGTGCAAAATTACGCATGAATGTAACGCGCGCGAATATCTTTATTAAACGATGCATAAAATAATCGCGCTGGTTCTATATTTTACCGACCGTATGAAAGCAATAACACATTTATGCAGTAACACGGAAAATCGCAATTATACAGCGAAAACTTTTTTACATCGCGGGATGTTAGTAAAAATGTATTTGTTTAATATTTTATCGCAATGTTATATTTACAAGCCAACGTCGCGACACCGCGTAAATGATGTGGTACTTGTGGTTTGCTGAAAACAGGATTAACGTTTATAACCACTGACGCGTCACCGAATCATATTACACGGGATTGGTCATCGACAGCGTTATATTGTTTTTTTCCGCGAACCGATTGAAACAGTCGCCGACAGTCGGCCGGTCGGCCGTAGCCGGTGCCTGAAATGCCTGAATAAAGAATCTCGTCGCGGCATAAATCCGGGTGAAAAGGGTCGGATAGGCGATCGATTCACCTCGAAGGATTTCCGCCGCCGGCAAGAATATCTCGCGAAAGAGCGAAATCGCCCGCGATATCGATGCCTGCACTCCACATCTTATTTCATCGTGCTCGCGTAGATCCCGATAAACCGATACACTTGACAGGAGCTCTACGCGAAAATAGTGTAAAGGAGGTATTGATTTTCTATATGCGGCGACGCGTCCGTTTCACTCGTCGGACGACGAAATAGGAAAATTAAATGTTTGTTTCATACGTCGCAGGCGGCGTGGTATCCGGCAGATAAACAAACGAGAAACACAAACGTTTGATTGGTCGTTATTGCCGCTCTGTAAACGCGAATTTCTCATAAGTGCTACGGCGAAAAATTGCTCCAGCGCTAAAATGCGTGTGCAAAAATGAGCGATAATATCCAGAATCGTACGGTTAATATTTAAAGGTGTTTACATGGATAATTTAATTACGTTTTTAACACATGTACGCATTAATATTTAATTACAATTTTATCAGGCTTGGGATTTTCCGAGCAAATGCAAAATTCGAACGAATGGCTTTGCGATTTCCCGTAAGTTAATCCGATTTTCTGCTTTTGTGCGCTCTCTCCAATTGCTCAATAATATAAAACAAATAATATTTTGATCAGTATCACAATCTTCTGAATAAAGACGATAAATTTTCATCCTCTTTAACATCATCCCTCCTAAAAAAACAATTTGCTACAACATCTCGTATTCTATATCACAAAAAACTGAGCAGGATTAAAGTGGAAAAACATTTTTCGCCACTTTAATCAAAATATTCTTCTCCGCGCAATTCTATATAGGAAAAAAAGAACTAAGCAGGATTAAAATGGAAAAACATCTTTCGCCACTTCAACCAAAATATTCGTGCGATTCTACGTAGGAAATATCACTTCGCCGGCATCGACCAATATTTATTATATACGCTTGCTCGTTTATTTTGCCATGTACTTCGTGGACGCTATCGTATCCAAAGTTTTGATTAGAACCGGAACGGCAGGTTGGGATCCCAGTTTCGCTGTGGGAATGACCCGCAACAGCGAGGGAGGGCTTCACTTCGGTTTGCTCACGGACCTAATTCGTCACTTCTCGTCTTGTTCTATATCTATAAAAGGGCACTTAAGGCCGACAAGCGTATTTCGTCCTTTGTCAATATCATTTAACGATATCTCGAAATCTTCTCGTGTATTGTACGGATCAGCTGTATTAATACCATCGCCGAAATCTATTTGCGAGAAGCTTTGAGATTTTCTCGCTTTTCTTTCCAAAAAAAAGAACATTTGTACGTGATACACTTTCAGAACGAGCTTTATAAATGATCTCGCGATATAGATGAATTAGCTTCAATAGGAATACCGTATCCGATTAATGCTGTTGACATAAAGCGTCCTTGTATCTCTGTAGCGCGTTGCGAATGAGCACCATACCAGTTCGAAGTGCACTATTGATCTGTCCTAAACGTGTTCGGAGTGTCAACGGATGAGATGTATCGTAATTAATTGCTTCTAGCAATCTGAATAATTGTGTTGGTCGGAGAATAAGACGTACGCCGGTATACTAATAATTAAAGAGAAGTGGTAATTGGTAACCGGAGACGATAAACTTGCCTGCTAATCTCCTTGCTTCGCTACGAATGGGACACGTCAGTTAATATTATTAAAGGAATTATTTCTAATTTACTAACTGTTTTGAAAATGCAAATGTACATCCGACGTATAAGAGATACGTATAAGCGTGAACGTAATTGTCTGCAATAAGAGGCGCTCCGTCATCGCAAAACTCCATTCAACTCGAACAAGGGACAATTCCGTTTCCATGCATTAAACGCCATGCAGAATCGCGAAAATTGCCAGTTAGCCGACGAATGGGCGGACGTAAGTTCTATGTAGTGAATCGATGGCGAGGCCGAGTTGTGTACATCGTGCAAGAACTCGCGGTTCCAAACTCGCCCAACTCCGTTTATAGCTCGGTCGCTTCCCGGCTGCATCACTCGACGGTGCAACTTTACGACTGGCCGAACACCTGAGGAAACGCGCTATGTCTCTCGAATGGGAAAGTAATTCCGCTTTCTGACTTCTGCGCTCGATTCGCCGAGTTGTCAACTCCAAGTTTCGGACGATATATGGAGTCTCGGTTTCATTATTGCGGCATTTGTAGTGTGTAGGTTTAGGCCCAAATCGGTTTTCTCTATTGTATATAGCGGTTGTAAATTGTAAATTGGGAAAAACAAAGCAGTTGCGTGAAAAAAATTGTTGTGGATAAGCTAAAGAAATTTATATTCGTATATCACATAATATATTTCTCTTTTAACAGAATATTATTTATATAATACACTTTCCTTAATTTATTAGAAATGCAGTTTTAGAGGGAGAGAAAGTGAGAAAAAGAATTTATATTAATTTATATATAATTTCAAAAAGTTCGGTATATATTAGTTGTAATTACATTAAATACAGTTATGCTAATATTAAAATCATATAATTGTAATTTAAAATTTTTTATAAATTTTAGATTTAATAGTAGTGAAGATTTTATCGTTGGATAAATTATTTATCGATTAAGCTTAATGAGTTTAACTCGGACTTTCCAACGGTTTTATGTCACAATCGCAAACGAAATTATTATAGACATTATAATATTTATCTTTTCTTCATTGGAGAAAAACGAGAGGATATTTATAGCAAGATATGTGATTGATATTCTATAATAATTCATCACGGAAATCATTTGGCTATGCACTTACTCATTGGATCTATTTCGAACGATTAGAGAGAACAGTTTTAAAAAAACCTTTTTTAATCAATCTTTATTAACTTCAGCTTATACCAAGAAACGGACTTGGTTTAAAATAACTCACTCATACCTTTCATGCAACCTTAATACTTGATCCTATTCAGTTTGTGTTATATCCAACAGTAAATGTAATAAAAGCAAAATCTATTAATAATTTAACGACACATCATATATGGAAAATTTTGAACATTTTAAATTATTTCTGACATTTTTAGCGCAAAGTTCAAGCCAAATGTATGTTGTTAGATGCTAGCAACATTTCTTGAGCGAAAGTAATTTAGAATTCAGGCTTTCATGCTAAACTTACTCTACTGAACTTATGTACATATATGCAATATTACATATATGCAATAATTTTGTCTAGCAAAGTCACGTTAACAGCACAATTAAGTTTGCAAAGAAGTATTCATCGTTATATCATATCCATCATTACCATTACGCTGTTCTCTGATGTTAGTTAATGTGAAAGAATAACATTATATCATAAACAAGAATTTGTTAAGTTATATTATTTCTCGAGTATCAAAGAAATGCATAGTAAATATTATATATTTTCAACCATGACTTTAATCAATTCTGTAGATATAATCTGAAACACGATATATATTACACACATGCATTGAAGTGGCAATATTATTTCAGTTTATACATATGTTGATATTAATGTGTACATAATGTATTAGCATGTGTTCTGTCTAAAGCCGCAATTGCAATGGTTTCATGTTAGCAACTAATTGATTGTAAATATCGATAAACACATTTTACGACGTCGCATAATTTATCATTACTGGCCTTAAATATTTTTACTTCTATCAAGTGTCAAGTTTCCTTCACAGAAGAATCTTGTTCTATTTTTACAAACTAAAATTATAATTTTTACGTTACACTATTATCAAAGTAAATAATTATGATATTTACTTACATGGAACTAAAAATTTTTGTAAAAATACATTTTTCAAATTTGTCAATTTTCGAAATTATGTTATATATGTTTCTTTTTTTATGACATACGCATTTTTATTTATTTCTGTAAATATTGTCGAACTGTATGAAGTAGAAAGAAAAAAAGAAAGAGAGATTGGCAATATTGACCTGACCCTTGATAAAGTCGACGCGTTTACTACCAGCAAGGGACATACGCGTAGAAAAATTGAAGCAAACCAGAACTGTTCTATCAAACATTACGGAGCCAAGCACTATCTCTCACAGGGACAAGAATGGTATTTTTTATCACGTTCCGCGCCATTATCATTTCATCCTCCATTTTCCCTCAAGAACGGAGTAAGGTCCTTTTTCCGAGTAGACTTTTGCAAACTCGCACGTTACGTATAGATACGTTCCACCCTCGATACATATTTCTGTCACTTTTTATCGATACGAATATGTATATTAAATATACAACGTGATTCTTTGCTATCGAAAATTATCAATGTTTTCAAAAATTGAAAGCTCGATTAGATAACTCTCTAAAATACAGATGTATAAATATATAGAAACAATCTGAGAGAAAAATGTTTGAAAACTTGCACTAAAAAAAATACACAGACAACTGTGATGCCACAATTTCACTAATAGTTAATATTTAATTTTATACAACCATAAAGTTGCATATTTTCAAATATTCTGTAAAATAAAATTAGGGGAATTTACATTTCTTTTCTTTTTTATTTTGTGAACAAGATTCTTGTTTATTTGACTTTTTTCAATTATTCTCTTAATTAATCTGAGTTGTAATTATCGAGAATGTGAATAGTTTGTCACATCGTTACATGTTGCAATGTAGATTGAGGAAACGCGGCGAAGCGTATTGCAATAAATCACATAAAACCGAGAATTTAGTTCTGTAATTTTAAAGTTTCGCAATGATGCGAAATCTAGATGATGGATTATTTCCATAAGATGATACGTTTTTCAAACTCTTGCTCGACTTGTAACCGCAGTATTTCTACTTTCGTAGTTAACTCAGTTTCAACAAATTTGTTATTATGGTGTAGTTACATTTCCATGTAAACAACTGCAAAACAACGAAGCTATGTGACTCTTATTATACACCGTGGAAAATAAAACAATTTTTCTTTATAAACATAAATACTATTTTCCACTTTTCATAGCAAGATAGAGTTTATCAGCGGTTTTGTTTTTATTTTATTTTATGCATTGGTTCGTATCTTGATAAATGTTTTGTGTTTTGTGATTTATCGTTATAATTTAATTTTATTGATAAATATTATTTTAATTTCAAATATTTTCAATATTTTATGCCATTTTGATATAAGATAGTCTAAAACAAATTGCAATAATATTCCAAACAACCACGTTAAATGTTAATCGAACAACTGTATTAATAAATTTCATAATAATTATAAGTATTATTTCTTTTTTCGAAGATATGATTTATTAAAACGAATAGAAAAAGTGCATTTTTCCACGCGTTTGGGCACTCCACAAATAATCGAGCAATCAAGTCCATTCTAATTCTCGTTGATGGCATTTATGTTATTATTTTATGATTAAGTCCGCACTTCCACCGAGGTATAAGCTGTGCACAACGTTGCTTCTTATACGTAATTTATTTAAAGTCTGTTGCACCACATACGCGGATGTTACAGCCAACAAAGATGAATTAGGCAACAAATATCGCTTAGGTTCGACGAATTTACGCCAGCAGCAATCATTATGCAGCGTTGTAACCAAGAGATAACGTACGGTATTATTATATGCAAGGATGTTAGGCGGATATGCTGTGAATGCCTGCGGGATATCGTCGGGAATATCGACATATCTGAATCGCGTCTATACGCAGATATTTCCAGGATATACCAGATTATGTTACCTCCCTGTTGCCAAGCTATACGATGCAATATCCTGAGATTTCTGCATGTTCACGTGAGAAAATAGAATCGTGAATGTACGTAGAGATTGAATGTAGAGATTGAAAGGCTCCTTAGAAATAATAATAAATTACCTCTATTTATATGTAAATTAATAACAATATATATACATATATAGGAGGGAGAGAAACCTTTTCAATCGTTTTTAATCAACAACAAACCAATTACACTAATGGGATAATTAGAACCAACTCCAATAGGGTAATTGAAACTAGCTCCAATTACCTCGGGCAATATACACATTGTAAACGTTTATTTGTTTTGTTAAACAATTTTATTTGCCATTTTGCATTCGTAAAAACGTATTATAAAATGATAAAAAAACTTAAAAATGATTGATCTCGTCTTAGGTAATAAAATAAGATGATAAAACCTATTTTATACATTATATATAATATATATTTGATTACTGTTTCCACACTTTGTTACTCACTAAATGTTCCGCATAGGTAATCTCATTACCCCTCAGGTGGTTCCTATTGCCCGATGCCTGGGGTAATAGAAGTCTGTTAATTTAAAAAAAAAATTAATTTTTTGTTGATTTTATTAGAATTTAAATATTTTTGTTACGCCAAGTTCGAGTTTAATAATTTTAGAGTTTAAATACTAAAAGTTTAAATAAACACTCGGTGATAACAGTTTTATTTTATTTTCAAATGAATACTCGGTAACATATATTTATTTTATTTTTTTCCTTAACTGATGCCATTTTCCTCCGTCTTTCTCCCCCCCCACCCCCAACACATATAATATCTGACGATAATTTTCCCTCATATATGAAAAAAAGATTAAATTACAGTGCTAATATTTAGAACGGATCTTTTATTGTTCTATTTAAATTGATATTATCGTTTCAACAACTGTATTATACTGATCTGGCGATTATAATGTGTGCATTATCCGTGCAAAAGTAATCCCAAACCAGGCGGGTCCCGCGCGGCATTCCATCCATAAATTATGCCCGAAGCAAAGATTCATGTGTGGTAAATGCAAAATACCAATATCCTATAGAATCCGAGGAAAGTTACGTATATGGCGCGATAGCAAAGTTACGCCTTGTTAAGACGCTACAATATTTAACGCGATTGATGTATTCTTAACGAAACGGGCCGTGGAGTGAGTTTAAGAAACTTTAAATAAGTTCGGAAGTCGAGATGCGTATAGACGAAGTTAAGTTGGATTGAAGAAAATTTAGTACCTACTATAGACACGGCGTTAACTGCGGACTGCAACTTAGCCATCCCGTCCTTCGGAGTAGTCTGATTAAATTAATAAGCGGATTACGTGCGTAACGGTAAGGTCGGCTAGCGTAAAATAGATACGCAATTTTCAGTTTATTTATACATCCGCGATATATTTTAAGCGTTTCAGGGGTCGCTCTTACAAGATGTTCAGTGAAGTTTTTTAAATATTATAAAAAAGTCCGTCAGCAATCAATATCCGATATTATTGCAACAAAGGTTGCATTGCGATCGTTGTCAAGTGTGAAAAGGTTAAAGGAACACATATTGCTCTTTGAAGAAAAGTTTCTATCGAACTGCGGAAAGAAGGAAATGTTTAATTTATTTATCGTTCTTCCGCAGAAATGACAATTTGCTTTGTCTCGTTGCAACCGTAAGCTATCTAGCGGCAATACAGATATAGAAAACATCAAAAACGCATATCTCTTTAATGTATGGTGATTTAATTTTTTTTTTTTTTTAATGCCTTCAAAGTCGCGACTTAAAATTCATGCCTCGTAGCATAAAAATTTAATTTTGTGACACATACGAATACATGTACGAAATTAAGAGTGTTATTTTCTCGAGTTTTTCAATTCTTTTTACACATATACACACAGAATATTTTTTAAATTAAAAAATACTAATTAAAATATATTTAATGAGACGTACGTAATAGTCTCATAAAAATGTTACTTCAAAATTATTTTCTCAGTTTGATTATGCAAATGTTTGTGTAAATGAGAATGTATTTTTTATTTAAATAAAAAAATGAATAAATTTTCTCTAAAAGGAACGTGCATCTCTTACTTAAAAAAAATAGATAAATTCTTTTTTAGGGAAGTATACGGTTTTTATTTGAATGAAAAAGTAAATACATTTTTGTAGAAAATTTTATATTAAAATAAAATACCACAAAAAATTAATTATTTTACGTCGTTCATGCATGTATGAGGAAGATAAGATTGTAATATACAATGTATGATATTTAATCTCTACTCTCTTATTTGTTTTACGTAAATAAGACCATACTTGCGGGAAATCATGTTATATAAGGTAGACATTATGTTATTATTTCTGAAGCTGTATTCACAATTCCTTTAAAAAATCCATAGAATAATATTACAAAGGAAATATAAAAAAAATCCTGCTAACAATGTAGCCATGTGACAACAACGTCGCAGATAAATGTTCTTAAATCAAATAAGAAAACTATTTCAGATTAATTAAAGCTTTATCATTGTACAATATACCTGTATGGTATTCATCTGTCTTTCGCTCAGTACACAAAAACGTGTCTAATCTATTTCTTCTACATTAATGAATGCCATCCATTTGAAATGGAGCATATCGCTGACAAGCAGACATTTAACACATCGCTATTAGTAGCCAGTTGTATCGTCTTCAGCTTTTCCCAGCTCTAACGATCACGTTCCCGCAAATGTTAGCAATCGGTTAACGAAATAGCTTTTTCAGCAATACCATGTAAATAATTCAAACGCGAAAATGTATTTCGATGATGAGTCATTTCACGGAACTTTATGATCGTTCTATCTATCATCGCATATCGCAAAGGCAAGGAACCTTCTACGAAGGGAAAGCAAAACTGCTCTCCATCCCTTCGTGCTAAATTATACGGACTTAGTTCTACGGAGTTAATCCTTATTACGTTCACGAAAATTTTGTTCGACAAATGCAATTTTCTATGACTGATAAGACTGTACATACACGTGCACATTGCACATGCGTACGAACGTGCATGCAAATGATGTCGCGTATAGCGAGTGCGAAGAGACGACGCACAGCGTACACATAAATATACACTTTGTCAACGTCTCCTAAATCGAAAAATAAGATTCAACATCAATTTGTTAAATTATGCAATTAAATATATACTTAACTCGACTAAATTATTTTGATTATTTCATTCATAACAACAGATGGAGTCTGTTATATATTTAGCTGAATCAGTTATATATTCAATACAAAGTAATTATACACATAACTTTTTTTGATTAGAAACAGATAAATAACGCGGTAACGATCGCGTCTGCTTTTATGCCGGAATTACGATGAACTTAACGTAACGGGACGCGACGGGACGCGAAGTAACGTAAAACCTAAACACATTGTTTTTATATGCGGCTGATTACGATCGACTTTACGTAACGCATATAAAAACAATGTGTTTAGGTCTTACGTTACTTCGCGTCCCGTCGCGTCCCGTTACGTTAAATTCATCGTAATCCCGGCATTACTCTCCACGTAGCTTTTTTCTGTCTATTTAATTATATTAAAGTATTATGGTAATAATATTAAATTGTATTTGGAAATTACGCATTTAATTATGCATTATTTGTTTATAGTGGTTGTTTGTAACTAATTTAATCTTGATCTACACGTATAGCTAACTGCTTACATTAATCCAGCTTTGACATGTTTGTAAGGGTTCATGTAAATTCCCTGTAGCATAGTTACTTATATGTGCATGTATTACTATATGCCTCAGCGGACATTACCCTAAGGTATAATAAAATATCTCTCTCCCTCTCTCTCTCTCTCTTTCTCTCTCTCTCTCTTTCTCTCTCCTCCCCCCTCTCTCTCCCCCCTCTTTCTCTTCTTCTTACGTTTTTCTAGGCTACATTACGTACCAGTCACGCACGTAAAGACATCGTGCTGTATTTCAAGTTTTTGGATGCCTTCTGTTTAATGGCTCTATAAAGCGCAAATTTCGAAACCGAGGTAAGAAACGGTCGGTCTTTACCGTCCATAAATTCAGACATTTCTCGCCGACACTATTTCAAATCTTACTAAAATATCAAGTCACGATTTATTCGTTAGCGGGGCGGTAAAATTTCGTGCGAACGGTAAAGCGAGATTATATTGTGCACTACATCAGTGATCTCGCGACAAGTAAATATTGAGAATACGGCCTATAATTGAAAAATATCAAGAGAGAAAGAGTTAGCCGAAGTAATAACGAGGTTCCTTTATATCTACGAAGGCATAAAAGAAACGTATAAAAAATTATAGAAATGTAGATTTATGGAGATGTGGAAAACTGCAGAAAAAGTCTCTTCTCAGAGTTATAAGCTTTTCCACGCTTCTGAAAATTTTACCGGGAAACGAGCGAACAGGTAGCTAAAATTGCATGCACCCAGTTATGCGCTGGCTTTTACTGCTGAAATTTTCAAAAACCCAGAAAGACTTGTATCTCGGAAGGGATAAATTTCCTCACTACGGCACACACCCGCGTGCGCCCACGTGTACATGTACATATTAGTTCATATATGCTTCCATAGAAATGAATATTTCTCTACGCGAAATTGATTAATCGTGAATTCATATACTCGGTCCATCTATTTGATTTCGTTCGAGTTTTTTTATGTTTCGTAGCCACTTTATGTTACTCGTTTATTTCTAACATTTTTCAACGTCGATATTCTCCGCGAGAACATTGAAAATGGATGTATACTAATGGATTGTACACCCTTCGCAATTTTTCTCGCAAATGCGGTGAAATCTATGCAGAAAGCATCCACGTAGCAGAAATGTCGGAAGTACAATGCCAAAAAAAATGAAATAGCATCTTCTATAAAGATAATGGCCAAAGTTTAGTTTTTCTTTATTTGAAGAAACTCAAGTTCTTTCTTCCCGCAAGTTTGATATATCTCTAAGAACATCTTTTGAAAACGTGCACATTTATGCAATGTAAAATGCGTGTCGCCTGTCGCCTCCTTTTCTCACTGGCTTTATATTTTGAATTATATAACAAAATTCTTAACATAAAAAAAAACTTTCCGTACACGTGTTCGTGCAAATCCCTTTTATTTCAACAAAAGGAATTTATTATTCGGCATGGAATTATATTTGCCATCAACATGCAAATATTCTGTACGATACGCACATTATCTACAAGTAACGTGGAACATATGCAAATAAGTATTTTGTTCATTTTGCTCACTCTAGAGTCTCTGTTAAAGGATTTCTCTTGCAAATTCAAGCGGCGGACTGCAAGTAATGCGCGCATCGAACATAACACTGTCTGTTTATGCGACTGCGAGCGAATCTGAAATGTTTAGAGAACATCAATTATTATTCGTTCAAAAAAGCAACGTTACGCGACAGGTCGCGGCAAAACTGAGATTAATCTCGCTGCCATGCACTGTGGTGAAACAACGTAACGGAGTAACCGCGTATATACAAAAGAAAAGGGGAAAAAACAAGATCGACGGTAGTTTGCCTTGAATCGAGTTCACTGGATTAACGAGCGACGTGGTTGCCTTCACAGATGGAAAGATAATACACGCGCGGTCAAAGCCTCCGCGCACAAAAGTCGACCCGGATCGATCCGCGGTGCTTTAATGAAGCTCACCGTAAAAATACGAGCGAGAGCGCGCTCCGTTTTGTCGCGTTGTCGCGCGAATCACTTATTAGTCTTATTACCGAAGAGATCCTCTTGGGTCGCGTTACGCGAACCACGTTAAAGTTAGGCCTCCGTATTTTCCCGGCCTCGAAGATGTCGTACCCGTTTTGCGCGCGCGCGCACGATTAAAAGTTAGTTTAAACACCTCGCGAGGGTAATCCTGCTGCACGTAAGGGAAATCTACGAGCGTGAAACGCGCAAAAACTCAACGGTAATCGGAAAACCAGCTTATCGCTTTTCCAACGGCTCCGAGAACTTGCGTGCTAGCGCCTTATAACTCTCCGTCTCCCGATGGCACAATCGTGAAACTACGTCTAACAGGATGAATCCTAATTGGTCTGAAAAAGTTTCGCGAACTTAATTTCAGTCCTTTAAATTAATTAGGTATAGGTTCTTCTTTCAGATTTTTTTATGATGCGCTTGACGTTGTACTAGAGAAGCAATACGGTATACCTATAACTACATATTCGAATTTTAAATAAAACTTTTAATAATCTTTCGTGGATATTTTAAAATATATTTTTTAATAAATACGCGCAAAAGAAAAAATATAACAAACATGCTAAAAAATATAGAAATATAAAAAAAATTCTCCACGGAGACTACCTGTTTCCTCTGAGATTGAATTTACAACGTAATTATATAATAATATAATTAATATGTGATTGATGTTATTTCTTCCATTTTTTTATTTTTCTCTGTTTCATTGTTTGTTAAAAATCTGTTTTCTTCTCTTCATGTTAAGGTCGGATACGCTCGTAAGATCCACTTTTGTATGAGGCATTTTTTTTCTTTTTTAAACAGGCGTTAAGAAACCTCTATGCCGTTTTAAAGTGTAAAGTGGAGGAAATACGTTGCTCGCCAAGACTGCAGGCTCGAATAAAACAGGGCGAGTTGTGTGTTCACAAACAGCACACCTTTCCTTTGTTCAACGACTTGGGGTGGAAAAGAAGTGGCGTGGCAATGCCTTTCCCACCGCAACGAAAATTCATAGAAGTTAGCATTGTTGCGAGCCTTGACTTGCGGCCTTTGCGAGTTTTTGTACGGAAAAAAAAATGCGCGGATGCAGCGAACGCATTACAATGTGACGTGATCCTCAATAAAGATGATACACGTTATTGCACGCCATCCAACAAGATCATACATTTATGTTGAACGCAATGTGAATCCAACCCCACGGTCGTACATCGTAAAGTATAATAAATAAAGATGATATGTGCGCGAGTCGGATTTTCCGGCAAAATTTATACGTGCAGAAAGTTGCAAGACGTCGCATCTTTGCATGAGCGTCGCATATTCCGCGTAAAATTTAAAATCAACTTTGTTTCCTTAACAAGAATGTGATGAAAAATTATATACTTTTTGCTAGATTTTTATCTGTTCAATTCATTACATTTAATTGATAAATGTAAAAAGATCCTTTACGTGGATATGCAAATCGGAAGAGAACGCGAAGGGCGAATACTGCTTTCATAAACTTAAGTATGAAAAAGAAATTCCACATGTTCAAATGTAATAACGAAATGAAAAGGCGAAATGAATGAAAACGTATGCGTATATCGGACGAGTGCATATCTTTCCTTTGTACCTCTTTGATAAAATTAATGTGCGCCGCTCGAGAGAGCACATTTTTTTAGTTCTGCAAGAACGACGTAATTGAGTTTCTTCAAGGATGTCCAGGACATTGTATGCGCGTTTGCCTCATTTAGACATTCGCCCTCACTTATCTTGATAACGCCGCAAGGAAGCACGATAAAGGTCATTTGCGTATCAGAAAGAGCGTACTTGGAGAACGAAAGTATAAAAGTATGAATAATGTTCGCGGCGCCGCATCGTTTTGCATTCTCGGTGTGCAATTTACGAGCGACCAGGGATAAACCGCGTATCAGCCCGCGTCGTATTTTCCAGTAAATTTCTGGGGGGATCTGGCAGAGGGGGAGGGGGGAGGGAGACAATGCGCATTTCTTCAAGGCGAATCGGCACAATTCTCCACGTGAAAGACGAGAGCGAATTGCGTGGTTGCTTGACTCGCGCATTATGACGGCACGAAATGGCGATAACGCCGACCGATAACATGCGATATTGCCCTCGCACTGCGTTATGTACGTACGTAGAACGCAGGTTGGTATATCTTTACGGTGGGCGAAATCTAGGGTCGCGATTACAAGCCGTGCACACACGCAGCGACGTAACGAGGGGATGAATCGACTCATTTGTCGTAACCTCGGCTATTTCGCTGACATTTCGCGACGGTAGCGGACTTATATCTTGGACTCGTCCCTGAACATGCCAAGATTGCTGGAGACACGAATGTTCGATATTTGAATAAAAGTTGGTAAAGAGTACGAGATACCAAAGGAGAATCGAGAGCACGGAACATTTAAATAGAAATAAAAAAGTGTGACGTTGAACGTGGTTTTCGAAAAGTGAAAATTTAAGTGAGCGATGTGAATTAAAATTGCTGACTCGCGTCACGTCTTTAACTTTTCAACATTTTATTTTATCATTGTCATCCACGTATTCTGCAATAGCGCTTACAATTAGCCACAAGATTTGCACTTCTTTCACGTCCTCGCGACCTCATTGTCACTCAAAATGAAAATTTTTGAATTAAATTAAATGTTTCTAAAGGAGACAGAGTAATATATATTTCAAGTGATATAATATCTCATATTTTATGCATTTCTTTCTAAATCAATATCCATATTCGATCGGAGGAATTGTTGGATATTTAAATAATCAGTCAACGGGTGGATTATTTTTCTTATACATATATATGTATTGATTTTCTATAAGCGCTTTTGTATGCGAATTAATAGTATTCCGCAGGCATTGTATTCACGTCGAAAAGCGCATTAACCTTTGCCCTCGGTATAATACGCGATGCGATTTTACCGCGATTCGCGAACAACCTCTTGAATTAATTGACGGAAGGATTCCGGGGCGCAGCGTATGGTAATGGAACAAACGCGTACTATTAAGGAAATGCGCACGAAGGCGCGCGGAGGAAATTACTCTGATAAAAGGAGGGGGAGGGGAGAGACAGGTAACAGCAGAGCCATGTTCTATCATTCCCTCGGGATTACGTAAACAACCCTTGCGCCAACACGCGCACTCGAATTGGACACACCCTGCTCTTATGCTGCGGCGTATCGCTCGAAATTTCGGACGTCGACCGTCCAGGTATCGCGCACGTATGTGCGCGCGAGCAAATAAGACGCCCGCGGGGAGCGTTGCCAAATTTACGACCCCGTAATTTCACATTCGTGAATGTGTACCGTTTCGTCATGTGAAACACATCGGACTTTAGCTACGTTGACTGTATACTGAGAACAAATATTATCCGACTGCCATTCGTAAAAAAGTAATTTTTAGGATACGAAAATTCTTCTTTACTATTGATTAAATTTCTCCTACGAAAGTTCAAATATATATATATATATATATCCTATCAATAAAATATGCTTGACAAGTCGTAGAGTTTGCAACTCAAGGAATTCCATTTTTTCTTGTTGTATATCTTTTTCTGTTATATCTTCGACTTATTTACGGAGAAAGATAAAGAAGAGAACAAAACTTTAACTCAATCTGCCTTCGAATTCACGTCTCGCATTAGACGTGCGCCACAAGTTAATAACTTTTACAATACGAAATCAACCCCGGAACGTCATTGTCTAACTTCGTACACGTATCTACGTTCCGTCGGATGAGCTTGATGAAGCTCCTTCATCCGATATGCGAGAAACGTTAATGTTCAGCACAAAACCATTTTCATTGTCGCCAAATGAGTCTCGGTCTCTGAATAATGGACGACGGGTTAACGCCTCGCCGCCGCGCCGTCATCATCGGCGCATGTCTGCCGCCGAAACGGCGAGAATTCTGGACAATGGGCCCGGACGGAAGTCCTACGACCCGGACAAAACGAAGCCACTTGTTACACGCTAATGCGATAGAAATTGTTTCCTCGACGCCGCGCTGCATCGCGCATCGCACGCTCGCATGAATCTTGCGTCGCGATCGATATTGCGCTTATTCCCGTGCAATCGCCCGTGGTAAGGTCGAAAGACCTAAAAGGAAGCTCCTGTCACGGTAATTGATGGACAAACGTTTCGACTTCGGGATACCGCGTATTGACTACCCGAGCATCCTCAAAGCGCACTCAGGCTATTGCACAACAAAGAGAAATATATCTTGCTGCATTGCAAATGCGAGCTTTCCTGCCGAAACCTATACATCGAATCAAACACGCGTATTTCCAGCTAATACGTAATAAACAAATAGCAACCGCAAAATCTTAAAAAAATATTTTTTATGAGAATTTTTTGAAGAGAAATGGGCAAAATTCACAGGAGACGCGACATCGAGAAGGAAGGAAATCTGCATGCACCGGAAACAATAGGTCTCTGAAGACCATCGTTATCGTACATTAAGAATAAAGTATTTATAAGAAATTCACTTGAGAATGTAGACTTTTTATTGGAATAGAGATACGATTAGTTGCTGTACTTGTATCCGATTTTTCTACAAAAGATCGTAATTAATCGTTAAGTAACTTCGAACTTTTACTTTTATATTTTACATTGTATGTTTTATACTGCACATTTTTATTCAACTTTTTTATTTAACTTTGTATCAGTTTTTTTATTTAATTTTTACACGACAAGCAATTTTCTGAGACGTATTTGTACACGGAAATATTGCATTTGTTAGTGTCTCTATTATAAACGTCTGCTTATGTGTTAATTTCACGAAAGTTTAATTTGTCAATTATGAGCTTTATAATTTATTATAAATTTTGTTGCATTAACGCTTGATATTTTTAATTATTCTTTACGAACTTTATGAAATGCATCGAGTTTTATTTTACTTTCTAAGAAGTTTTTATTTATACCACTCAATCACGAAGGTGATAACTAATTTATATTTGCATGATGACTGTAGCACAAAACTCATTGCAAACCGCAGTCAAACTTCCCTCGTTGTTGTTTCAAATTGTCGTTGTTAAACCCATGAAACTATAACGCACGGACACCATTTTGCGCCATGGAATACGATTTTAGTAATTATAACTACACATTTAAACTTCGCTACGACGGAGGTGCCTTTGATGTCGCAAGGGAAATAAGTGTAGTTTTACTACTACGCACAAGTGTAGTTTTATGCGTCACGACTTGATCAATACATCAGGGAACAAAAGATTGATCGTGGATCTCTCGATACCTATCGTATGTCGAGCCGTGCTATTCGACTAATGCGATTGTCCAATTTTGAAAAGATCGCATTCGGATGAAGATTACACAGGAGGAAGAGACAATTATTAATTTAACACCTACCTAACAATTTTGCGTTAATCGGGTTTATGCAAGATCACGGTATTTCAGTCTTCTACAATGTGGAACTTCTACGTCGTCACCCCCCACAATTGACGCGTTCCAATCGAAGTTCTAGTTTGTACGCTAGTTTAACAGGTGTCCAACTTACGCGCGTCGTCTCTCCCGTGAACAAGCGGGCACCTTCGAACGGCGAGCGTTCGCTAAAGGCGAATCTTCCACGGAGAAGATTCCTCGAGCGAGAAGTTGTACGAGGAATCCAAACTTCCGGCGAATTCGAGAAGCGTCACCGAATCCACCACCCGCGTCTTTTCACTTCACTTTTCCTCGCGACATTCCCGAGGAATGTGGAAAAAAAAACGAAGGTGCTCACTTGTTCACTGGTAGTCCTCCAACTCCTTCGGGACTTCTGGATTCGCCCGATTTTTTTATATTAGATCAACCGGTCGCGAACAATCGGTCTCACTCGAATATGATCCGTACATAAATTATAACTCGCGAATTATAAACTCGACCGGTTGCACGAGACTGAGACACTGATCCCACGACAATAACGAATCACGAATCTCACGTGTGTGACGTTGTTGGTGACACGTCGTGATACGTCTCTGACTGACCTGGTTTCCGGAGAGGATTCCCCTTCCTAGCTGACGAACGCGCGGGAACCGAGGCTCATGTCAAAAGTCAGTCGAGCGGACGAATAGCGGACCCGGCGGAGAACCGACTCTCTACGATGGGACCTCGCGATCCTCTGGGCTTCTGCCGCGCTCTGTGGCGTCGCGCGTACCTCAAGCTATCATCCAACAGAGGGGGAGGAGGAAAAACCGACGACGCCGACGCCAGCGTCACAGCGCACCTGCGCGCCTTGCTGGTAAACGCGCGCTAGCGAACGCGAACCCGGGCCCACCGTCAACCGACCGGGACACCCGGAGCTTCTGTTCCAGCAACCCCCCTGTTCCAGCAGCCCCTCCGCGTCCTTGTCGCGCTTCGAGCGTCTTCCGGCGACAATGAAGTCGATGACTGGCCACCTGACGATTCTCCTGGCATTCGTCCAGCATATATTCAAGCTTGTAGTGAGTTTGGAAAGGTGTAAACTCTTCGAGGAAAATAAAGCAAGTAGGAGACGATCAAGAAGTAGCGAAAGAGATTGGATAAACTTCTGAAATTTGCTACGATAAATAGATATAAGATAAAAACTTGTTTATTAATATGTTAATATTGAGGATTTGAGAGTTGTATATTTTTAAAATGTATACTTTTTCCTCACTATACTATATATTATATATGTATATTATATATCGTAAAAAAATATATAATAAAATATCTAAATGCAATCGCGAGCTTAGCTTCACTCGGAATCTTTTTATAAGCTTTATTTGATTCAAGGAAAAAAATTGGAAAGGCATTGAAATAATTTCTTTACTCGAAACAAGTAGTACGAACATAACACTCCTCCGACCAATTCCGAATAACTTCAAGTAAAGCATTCCGCTTACAAATTTTTCAAGGCTATTTTCTCAATTAGAAATTAGCATTTTGTTGAAGATACAGAAGCATTTGAATAAGACGATTTAAAGGGTTATTGTTTACTCAGGTATATTGTTTACTCAGTTGGTATTCAGAGACGTTCTACCATCTGAGTTTGCTCTTTGCTTCAACATTGCGGTGAGTGTAACGCTGAATATGTTATGCCGTTAATCCTCCAACTATAATATCTTCATGTAATCCTCCAGTTTCATGGCTATAAAACGCCAAAATCGGAATTTCGTGGAAGGAGAAGTCCTTAATTGCAAAACCATTGCGCCCACATAATCTCTTCGTCGAAGCGACACTTTACGAAATAGCGTGAGAGAATATTCGCATGTACGAAATGTCTTTGCCTTATTTTCTTTAATGCTTAATATTAACGGGAATTTCGCGTGAAATTTATGTCGCGCTTGCTAAATTGCTCGCATTATGAAAATGTCGTGACTCGCAAGTTTTTTGTGTGATATTAACTAAATCTTAAGTACGCGCGAATACTTCTCAGGTAATAACTACTTCTAATGATTACCAGAAAAAATCTAATATGTATAATTATAAGCTCACAAAAAAATACTGAATAAATTGTAACAAATCACAAATTCGTATTTTTTGTGAGCTTATAATCATAGATATTCTCGAAATTTTATTAATTTTCAGCTAAACGTTCGCAAATTAATGTGCCACACTATTAGAATGTTTATTAAAACACTGATTTTAACAAATGTGTTGAATATATTTATACACTTTTAATATGACAGTAATACTAACTTAAAAAATATCCTCAGCTTAGGTACTTATAATGTCACTCAGCTTAGTTGTAATTCCGGCTATAATTCCCGGATTGAAATCGATGAAATCGTTGAATCATTCATTTGTTTCGCTCCGCTCTGTTCTGAAGAACCTTGATGTTAGCTTACAAAGAGAAGGCTTTCTTTGTACGAGAAAAAGTATATTTATATCGACCGAATATTCTGTGAATTTAATTCGAGAAAGATTGTCGTTACTCTTATTCAGATACGCACTGAAATAAGGTTTTGGTTATAATAACCAAGGCTTGGTGGAATAGTTTCAACTAAAGGGTTTAGTGATTATGACAAAATGTTTGGTTAATGTTAACGTGCGTGTGTTATATCTTCCACTCTCTTGTAAAATGCATATATGTAGGTATATACATATATAGTTCAGAATATACGTATCTATACACTATGCACATTTATACGTGCTAACGTTCAATGATACATTGAATGTCGCGCGTATTGAACGGAGAGTAAAGAATAGAAATCTAGTTATATATAATATATTGTATCGTGCGACAAATGACAAATGGCACAAGTGACCCGTCAGCGATATATTTCACTTCTATAATATTGGCAAGCGTGAAATTCTCAACGAAGATATCTAACTTCTTGCCTTCGTAAGGCAATTATAGAAACCATAACTGAATTGCAAATGACTGAAATGACAAATATTCGTTATTCAGCTAGTCTAAACTTATTTGAACTTAATAGTGAGATTCAATTGACACACTAATCAATAAATCGACAGAGATAGAAGGTTGACAGAATTAAATTTATTATTCTAATAAATAATGTATAACATAACCACATTCAAACTTTCACGTGATTTAAAAAAAAAGCAGCGAATCTATTTTATTGTTCTTTTTATAGAGATGTTTTTACATTATGTTATATTTACAGAATTTTATATCTTCTTTTTGCCAAGAGAACATTATCAAAATTTACATGAATATCGATTTATAAGCATGAGTTAAGCGCTTATTCATTAATTTTTGTAAAATAGAAATTACATTTTAAAACAGCTTAATACAATTTATTATATACGATGCAGACGTATCAAATAATTTATACACTTGGAAAAAGAAAGCATTGTTTAGTGACTATAATATAAATTACATAAAATAATATATATGATTGTCAGCTAATATTTATTGAATTGTACGTAATAATAATAATCTATGTATCGTTGCAGAAAGAGAGGGTGGAGGGGAGGGAGAGAGAGAGAGAGAGAGAGAGAGAGAGAGAGAGAGAGAGAGAGAGAATGAGAATGAGAGAATGTTTGTATGTAGGTGTGCGGATATTTTAACGAATCGATCGATGCAAAATTTTCATGTTAATGGATGCGTTGGCGTTGGGTCAAACGCTCATATAGCCAGCGAAGTTAAATCCGTAAAATCTATCTTTATCCGCTTTACGCGTTGAATACAATAATCCATGTATTTTAAATCTTTGAAATATTGCACATTATTGCTAACATTTCGTCTTTTAGATGCGCATAGTATAGTGTTATACTTCGTATTATTTGTTTTAAATTTTAATCTTTTAACGCGTCCTTTTTTATATTAATTTTTATATTTATAAATGTTTATCTTAGGATGGCATAAACCTTACCATTCTACATTATTACAAACAGAAATTATATATAATTTCTATAATAATAATATAATTACTATAGTTAGTATCGCAAACATAATTTAGTACATGGCAAAACTCTGTCAAAAAGACATTGTGTCAAGTAACCCTGTTGAAGACACAAATTCTTACTTGTATACTTTGGAGTCTTAAATTGAAATTTTCTTCTCTATTACAGTCTACTTAAAAATATTTGAAGAACAACGTTCCACCGAGAAACTAAAATATCTACGGAACTTAATTAATATAAACTCTTCAATTCATTATATGTACCTAATAGCTTCGTAGAAAATCGATTACTGAAACCGTCAGCAAAAATATTTGATAAAAAAGTAACAGGATAACGGAACAACACTGTTCTTTTTATTCGCTTTCTAAATAAAAACCCTGCTGCATTCGGCAGCTCTGAAATTTTCTCTGTGAAAAATTAATTCAGATTAACGTTGCTATGACATGTCGAATGTATCAAAGAATTAACACCCTACACTCACGGGACTGTGGCTAAATTTGGCTTACGGGGCTAAATCGTTAACCGTAAACATATCGGTCATTAGCGTCATTAATGGCCAGCGCGTGCACGCATACACGCATTTTGCCACAGCAAACGCCTAATCAACGTCGAGCGTGGGGAAAGAACCGAAGAGCGAAGAGGGTGAACGAGCAACAACGAGCGCCACCGGCAACTGGGTCAATACTGCCACTCCTGTCTCACGTTCGCTTCCATCTCTAACCACTTCGCTTCCTCTTCGCTACCTTCCTAGTCTCGCAAATACGAAATGAGAAAATACAAGCATGATAATGATGCATACGAAATACACGACGAACTAACCGTATCTATCGCGAACTTTTTGAAGAGGATTTTTTATTAGAAGTATATACTTGTTGCCCCCGTAGTCAGTATCCTGCTACAGAAATCAGGATAAACGCAGCTAAGTTTTGCAGACAATATTATTAATTCTTTGACTGCAATATCTAAAAATTTTTTTTGATATTGCCTATTGATAAATAAGATAAAAATGTGATTACGATGTATCGCTTTAATTTACCATCTTTATATTAATTATAAAAATAATATTATAAACTGATATATATCATAGCAAAGAGAAGCTTAATAGATTACTTATGTAATTTTCATTTGCTTTTATGGTACGTTTTTCAACTGACATATATGTGGGTTTGTAGCTAAAAGGTTTAAGCGACAGGATATGAGAGAAGAAATGGTGGAAATTTAAACGTTGAAAGCGGGCCAGTGGCCGCATGTATCACGCATGATGTAGTGTAAAGTGTAACATTCTATATTTCATCTCGTAAAAGGCCATATCCTGCGAGCGAGATGTAAAATATTGCAGTAAATTATACTCACACTTGTTTTAATAATATATATAATAAATATCCTATCATCGAAATATTGAATTAATATTTATAAGTAAAAGCTTTAGATGAGAAATTTTTATAATTTTTTTCCTATGAAATAAAAGCAAATTGCAAAAATATTTGGCGACATAAAAATGGAAGCAAACATAGAGTAGATTCTAGTCCGATTCTTTGATCGGACAGAAGTAAATTTGCGAATGTAATGATAATTCTGCTTTACAAGTTTAAGAAACGGAGGTATTCTGAAAGGATTTTGCGCAATTAAGATAATTGTAAAGGACTGAGGAAAAGAGAGATAAAACGACCGCCAAGTTTCCCCCGAATTCTCTCGAAATCTCTGTGTCTCGAGATCGCGGCGAAACTGCGGTAGTCGTTGAGAGGAAACCGACGCTCCTCCATCATGAACAGGATGCGCGTAATACCTTCTCAGGGTGTGTAACCCAGGCGTCGCGACGATGAAAAACGGAAGAGCCCGCGGGTGTAAAGGGGCTGGAAAAAGGGTGAGACGCCGCCGGCGTCTCTCGGATGAAATTCAAGGAAGAGGAAGCGTAAGTGACTAGCCAAGCGAGACTTTCGTGTTATATTGTCTTCGGGTTCTTAGCCACGCGAAGGAAACCGCGGTATTCCGCTTCCGGTATTCGCGGCCGTGCTATTCGATGCACATTTTGACGCTTCTGACTGTTCACTGCAATAAAACGAGAAATTTCGATATCCATGCCTCATTGAGGACCGAGACCATTGACCCAAAAACGTCGAAGCCAAATTTAGAGAGTTACGATCGACAGAAAATGAGGAACTTTTCGAAAAGTGTATATATATATATATATATATATATATATATATATATATATATATATATATATATAGAAATGATGCTCTCACTGCTCTCAGCAATGCTGCTCTCGGCAAAAATGATGAGATTAACTTGAAAACTTTTATATACCGTAATTGAAATTATCCTTAATTGCATACCGATATTTCGATCGTTAATCACAGTTTATATATAGTGAAAGAAATTTAAATATGTATCTCAATTGCTCTTTGCGCTCTTCATACATCAAAATTTTCTTTCAACATTATGTGTTGTCGTGTCGCATTTGCCTGTAATTCCACCGCTGTTCTTTTTCTATCTTCTTAGCAGCATGTTATTTGCATTTAAATACTTATCCAGCGGAAAGCAGGCAAATTCCGTTACTTGCTGTTAATGCAGCGCGAGAGGATTTCTTGAAAGCGACGAGTAATCTTTATCACCTTAAGTACCCATGTCGCCGCTTCTTTTTTTTTTGGTTGCTAACGGATTACCCAGAGCTACTATGAGAAATGTGAATAAGCGAATCATGAAATAAATATTTATGGGAGGCAAATCTGAGCTGCACTCCGCTCACTAATTAATATTACTTAGTCGCAGTTGTACATTTAACTTTTAACAACCTATGCGTTCTAATCTAAAAAAGTGCGGATTTTACTTTTCAAAAAAAAGAAGACAAAGAGAAATGTATTTTTATAGGATAACACATTTTTTCACGATCCTTTTCAACAGGTTAAATATGGGTATTGAACGCGAATTGCCGAATATTGTTCACTTTATCCAATAAAATATAGGAAAAAAATATGGCGTAACATTTTCTACGCTCTGAATTATATTGCTGCTTGAAAATTCATTTTTTCCGATTTATGTTTTTTCGAAGGTTGTCGAGTTTAATAGTTTCGTTCTGCTCTTAAAGAACGGAAGAAAATTTATGATCTAACATCGATAAATCCATAAATATAAAATTGTCGTAAAATAAAACAATTCTCGTTTTAAAAATATTGTAAAATTAATAGTAAGTTTTTTTAAATATTTATAAATGATAAAAATTAACAAAGCATAAATTTTTAATAAAGGCTATCAGAGTGTTTACGCAATTCTTTAGCTTTAATATGCAAACGATAGATAAAGCATATTTTCAAGGTAAAATAATTCGAGGTAACCGATCTACGTGAATTTTCCGCTGTTTTATATTTCGACGTATTGGGAAACCGAAAGAGACAAGATAAAGAATCGGCCTATCTCGACGCTCTAAAACTGGAGCGCTCGATGCATCGAGAAGACTCGGGCCGAGTTTCGAAACTTGATGCGACGTGAGACGTTGAACAAACTTCTTTAAGGTTTCGCTCTTGCGTGCAACACGAATATATATAAAGATATCAGATTTCTGCATGAAGTATGCGCGGCAGTTTGCAATACACGCCTATAGGTACGAAAAACGCGATGCGTGATGCACGTGAAATTCTTTTAATTCATATTCCCGTCGTGATCGCGAAATCGCCGCCATCTGATATGCCTGCCAGCCGAGTAATCGTTAAACGCAAGACTTTTACACGGTTTATGACCGCGAAGAATTACGGAACCGCGTTCTCTCAATTACAGCCGTGTTCTGCTCGGAATTGTCGCCACGAAATTTTATACATCTCGTTGCAAATGCGAAACGCGATAAAGCGTGTCGCGCGAGAAATGAATAAATGTTTTTGTAACGGTGCGTTTACCTTATTATTTGCTCCGTTTTCGAATCGAAAGCGATCAGTTACATTGAATCCACCGCGAAACGTTTTCACTCCCGCATATTTTCGCTTGAGCACCTGAAATTTAACTTTGATTGTTAAAAAATTGCACGGTGTTACACACCGTAATATTATAGCTAAACACCGTGAATTTGATATATCGGTGCTAAAAAACCGAGAAACAACTGGTTTCCAGATATTATCGAAAAATGATAAAATGATGAAAATGTTAACTGGCAATTACTTATTTGGCGATTAAGAGGTTGCATAATAAAAAGGATCGATATAATTTTCAATTTTTTATGTTATTCTCTACAAAGGTGCGTCACAAGCGGTAAAATGTATGCTGTGAAAATATTGTACAGTAATCTCGTTTAAACATGAAGAAGTTTAACTACACAGGCACACAAAAAATAAAAAGTGTCTTGGCCGAGACACTACACTAGTGTATTCCTATGTATTTTGACCCGCTGAATCCGAATCCGAAGTCAGAATTGTCAGATTGGCTCTCAGTTCCGAGTAAACCTAAAAAAAAAGTGTTCGTTTCGTGGAGTTTTGAACTTTTTTTGAGGTTTGCTCGGAACTGAGAGCCAATCTGACAATTCTGACTTCGGATTCGGATTCAGCGGGTCAAAATACATGGAAATACACTAGTGTAGTGTCTCGGCCAAGACACTTTTTATTTTTTGTGTGTTTGTGCTATTAATCAAAATTGATTTTAGTATAGGTATATAATAATTTTAATAAACTTCAATTTTTTATTGGACGCGATTGCTACAGATATCTTTATTAACAAATTAAATCGTGATTTCATAATTCCGTATTTGATTTATGAGAAGTAAATGTCACATATCGAATTTTGCTTCATTTGAAATTGATGCCCATCGAGTACAAGTTTTTTAATGAGATTTTCCCCAATTTAGGACATTCGACATTATAATATACTGAATGAATTATCTCATTCGTTACATCTAAAATTTTTAATCAAATTAAAATAAAAATTTTAATATATAATAAAAATAAGTTTTTTTACGAGATTTTCTCCAATTTAAAACATTCTACATCATAATATACTGAATAAATTGTCTCATTCATTACATCTAAAATTTTTTAATTAAATTAAAATGAAAATTTTAATATAATAAAAACAAGTTTTTTGATATGAGATCTATAAGGATTTACTTTTTAAAAATCTCAAAGTATCTCGTAGAAAATCTACATGTCTCTCCGATTATCATGAAATATCAAAAAATGACGGTTATACGGTAATGTTATGGAATATCTATGTATATTGTTAAAATAAGAAAATAATATCTTAACTTTGAACGAAAAACAGAAGTTACTCGATGAAAATATAAATTACTATTTTTGGGCATTAATTTTATTTTAAACTGTTACCTCTTTAACTGCAAAGCTTATTTTAATAAACGCATCGATGCGGGTAGGAAAATTTTCTGTTATTGGTGGCTAAAAGCAACAAATTATGCGAGAATTCTTCGAGGCTGCTTAATATTGTACACTCCAGATCAATAAGAACATTCAATTGCTAACTAGTCATATGATACTTGACATATTCTCTTTGTAATGCACATCTCATAGGTCAAATGGAAGTATATGCGATTTATAAGTAATATCATCCCAATCAGAAGACATATATTTTATCCGCGTGCGTGCGTACAACACTTCTCGGTTATAAGATTACTTCTTGTCCTGGTTAGAAAATCACCCCTTTTTTAAAACGAGCGCATCACCTTTTGCCCCAGTTAGAAATTCACCCTTTTCTGGAGCCAGCGCGTCTCGACTTTTATCTGTTGCCGAAAGCTAAAACACACGATTTCGTAAAATATTATCTCATTCTCGTTCTCGTTTAACTTTCATTCTCCATGAATTGCTAGAACAGTTCTTGAAAGCTGAGTCTGCTGAGTTTCTGATAGTATAATTTTGTAACTGGAGAACACTGTATATATATTATGATCCAGAATTTTCATCTCGTTACTTCTGTGATAATAGTTAGCGTTGTACAATTAACAAACAGATATATTGTATATTAGCAACAATACATATAATATACGTAAAGATACATAAATATGCTACATTTACGCGAGTTAAAAGTAAATCGGAACTATAATATGAAAAATAACTGGTACGTTAACCTTTTCTCTCTCATGCATTTCCGAATAGACGAGCAAAATTTAGATATTCGTAAATATCGACAACACACGCTAACTATACTGACGTTTATCGATTATTTGACATGTAGCAAGCGAGGTTGTTGCACGCGACTCTCAAACACACACGGAGTGGTGGTCTCTCGGTCAGCTCACAAAACTAAAATCTACCGAGTTTGATCTCGGACTTTCGCGTGTTGCAGCGATCGTTAGTTGATATAAGTAGCCACCGTATTAAATGATCCCCTGAGAAATGAAGTGTTATCTCGTGCTTAAAGATAATTTAAAAGAACTACGTAAAACAATAATTGTTCTTTAAGATAAAAATAATCGCATGGTTTCTACATGGTTCGTGGTATTTTCTTATCCTTTTCTTTTTTATAATAATTATATGTTACTTTCTCAATAAGAGAACGCGAAATCTTCTTTAAATTCTTAAAATGTAAATTATCGAACTTATAAGTTTAACAGAATTTATAAATAGTTTATTAATATTTTATGGATTAAGAGTTATTTTAAATGCGGCACATTTTTAATATAATATAATATCGAAGGAATATAATGATTTGTATTCTAAGTTATGAAAATTTGAAACTAGAATGCGAAAGAGTGGTATGAGATGTCGAAGTAAAGCGCGAGTCGGTTACAATCGTCCGCGGAATAAATCTTCGTTATGTGGCGAAGTCTTTTGAGGCAAGCTTATCTCTTCCTTAAGTCCATTCCGGCTTCCACTTGCATACTTCTCACATCTGTGGATACAGGAAAATTTTAGAAGTCCCGGAAAGTTTTTCAAGTTATGGAGTGTCATGAACAGTAAGGTGCTCGAATAAAAGAAAATGCAATACGTGAAGAGTTCCTCGCGAGTTCCTTGCATAAAATCTAAATTTGCATAAATATAAAAAATGTGAAATGTTGAAGTATTTATGCGCCCTTTAATCTGTCAACTGGTTAAGAAATACAAAATGTAGATTAAAAAAGTTGGAGAGTTCTTAATTGCAACATAGAGGACTTTTATGCAATGCATGTCTTTTCCTCTTGCAATAAGGGTATTTTCTGAAACGTTCTGCATAAGAAAAGCTCGGTAATTTTCATATCTTCTTTCATTCTTTCAGTCGTAATTATATTCTGAATTGATATATTCTGGAGTAATATAAATTCGTAAGTAATTTCTGTAACGTAGCGCGTAATATTATTCCATTGTCAGAGAAGAAAGTGTATACTTCGGGGTAAAAATAGTTGCAATCCTGTTGAATTATGCATAAGCTATAATGATAAAGTAAAGAAACTGGTCGATGATATAATATTATACGACCGAAAGGATCCGATAATAAGATAAATGACAATATTAGCATTAAAAACGACCGTTAAAGCGTTATATAGCAAGTAATAAACCTTCAACATAAAATAGCGTGCTAATATATTGCTGGCCAACAGAATATAATGTAAAAACGTTACTTTTTGATAAGGAATAACATAATTTCCGGAAATTATTTAAACATAATTTGCAGAAACTTTCGGGCACGTAAATGTATACATGTGCGTACAAAAGTAAAATCTTCTAAGAAGTTATGAAAGACGTTGCAAGCCGGATTTATAATAGTTTCTTACAACTCGCCACGGGAGTTTATTCGTGGTAATTTTTTAAGTGCACTTTAGTCTCTTATATACTCTTGCATATTAAAATACTGTTCTACTCATAAGCATGAGAAGTTCTTGAATATATCATGATAAGCTTAAAGGTTCATTTATTGTGCTTTTGTAATAATTATAGAAATGAGGCTGCGAATATCTTAAGGCAAAAGATAAAATATTTCGAATCTAGGTCGGCAGAAAAAATATCTCACAAAATTTTTGTTTTCGAATATTTATTTATTTATGCTTACATTTAATTTATCTGATCACATCAAATTTTGTATAAAATTTTACAGAATTTTATCTGATTTACATTTATATAAAATCTAAAATGGTTTTATAGGTAGTAGGAAATGCGTAATTGAAACTACCAGCAAAATATACATAGATAAAATTTTGTATCTCTCACTTTGAGTTATTTTTACTCTTATTTTACATTTGATCTCGATCTTTCTCTTTATTTTTCTCGTATACATCGATCCACCGATACATCGATATTTTTAATTAACAGCGAACATACAAATTTCTTATCATGAAAAATATACCAGTGATATAATAAAGAAAGACTTTTTTTATTGTGTTTTCTTTATTGCATTCATAATTGCATTGCAGATAAAAAAAACTTATATTACTCGAATACAAAAAGCAGCACGTTTAAGGTTAAAATCCTTTCGGATGTAGATCCCTTCCTATCGCAAGGATTTATATTTTCTGAAGACGAAGAAGTCTCTTAATTCCATTAGATATACTAGTTGAAACAAAAGTATATGTATGTAAGGGGTGTCGTCATAGTGACACGTTGCGGCCTCGCATCCTTAGTAGCGTCACGTTACTTAAAGGTTCTTAAGCCTTGCGTTTTACTGTCAATATTGTCGTGAGGATGCGAAGATCGTGTTCAATGAGTAGGTCATCCGAAACCAGTAACGAAACACAGGATAATGCTTTAACGTGACGCCTGTGTATTTTGCAAGCACCATTAATTGCTTGTTAAACTACGTTACACAAAGTCTGTCTGAAATTAGTTTCCATATCATAGCGACGCTTTTCATAAATGAAGAGAGGAGGAATTAAGTCAAAAAACACTTAGTTATCATGTATGTACACACGAAACACTCAAAACAATGATTAGAAAAATATTTGTCTTAAATTTCCATTCTGTTTTTTTTTTATCTCTTAATTATATTTCGGTATTTATCATATTTTTAGTATAAAAGTTTACTATATATATTAATCATACTTCAAGCAGCATTTCGATAATATTTTAGTATTGTAACAAGTCAGTTGATGCGTGGCTTTTGGTGTTTGTTTTGTGCCTTATATAGCGTGTCGCTGCATATCCAAATTTGCTGTGCTATCACTCGACACAGTCGACAACTGCTATTACTCAGCAGTACTCGTGTGAACAAGTAGAGACGCGAGATGCTTCTCGTACCATCTCCTGAAACATAATCAACAGTAAGTGATCATCAAACAGTGTAATCAGGTTTTATAAGAATTTTATTGCGCCGACTATTTATCGACGCAAATATGTAGTTCAAAAGTTTTAGGCTCAACGATATAAAAAAAAGATAAAACCATGTTTATTTTTTAACATAGCCATGTGCACCCTTTGTTTTAAAACATTTTTCAGAATGGTGAATTTTAATTTTTCTATATTATTAAACAGAATTCTATCTTTTTGTTTTTAAAATAATTTAATATTGCGGAGATTATTTCTTCATCGCTCGCCTATTCAATTCCGGCTTTGTCCCTAGTGATTATATTTTATTTTCAAAATTGAAGACTGATTTTCATGGAAAAAATTTTACCAACGATGAAGAAGTAATCTCCACAGTATTAAAACTGTGAAAACTTTGAATTACTACATATATTTTGCGCAATATACCGGCATTATATACCTATTTAAAATAAATGCCGAAGTGATAAAGGATAGAAATTATACTAATTATTATTTATAATATTTTTCCTATTTTATAATTTTTTTTCATGTTTGGATTTTCACGCTTAGAATTTTTTATCGCTACAAATGTAATGTATCCATTTCCGTATTGAGAACACGGAATAATCGCCGAAGCGAGCGATATAATGATAAGTAGTGGAAAATATTCATAGATTTTTTATTAATAATCTGTATATATAAATATTTCGCAAGATTTATGCATTCGAAATGTATTGCCTATTATATTTAAATTTCAGTTGTATAGTTTTTAACGGTTGTAGCATTATTTTTTAAGACACAATTTGAGTACATCAAATGCGATTATTCTTATCAATAGTTTATCTATCCGTGATTTATTAATTTATTGATCGTAACTCGTAAATAGAAATAACGGATATTTATCAAAGCAATTTAATGGTGTGATTTATTCATATAAAGCAGAGATCGGAGCGATAGCGAACATAACAATATATTATCTTTTCATTGTGTAGTATTTACAGGCGATATGCATTCCAACGATATTGGTTTTCAAATTGTACTTTTTCACGTTTTGTATCTTTCGATGTAAGCGTAAATCTCTGAGTAATTTCGAATTAAGAACACGGAGTAATATACGAATCGCCAAATCGAATTTACGAAACAAAGAACGAGATACTTGTAATAACTTATCCAAATTAATTCGAGAAGCAAGGCAAAGAATATTCGGCATTTATTTTACAGTATATTAAATATTTCGAAACGCAAAACGCTCGGCGTGCGACCTTGTCCTTTGCTTACGCAGCGAGCAGCTGGACCGTTACGTACACAAAGTCGTCGCGCTCATTCGTACGCCAGCGCTCGAGCAAGCTAGTAACAACGCGAACCGCTCCGCGTACGGTCTTTTTTCTTAAAACGCGATAAAAAGCGTTATTAAACTTTACGATTATTACAATACGTGATCATTTGCTAACGTGGTCAACGATTTACAAGCGTATCGATATATATAATCGTTTTTTATCGAAGTAAATATTCCGCACGTAACACACAAACCATCAATTCAATGATTCAAGTAACAGAGAGTGGTCACGTACATACAGATATTTTATTGTAAATTTTAACCTCAAGAGTATTGCGCAATATTCGTATTTTGACAATTAGTTCGAGTGCAATGTAAATTATCTGCGTTTCCGCGAGTGTTGTATTGACGCAACGAGAGGATCCTCGAGAAAAGGAAGAAGAGAGCAATAATTTTACTGTTATATATCAATCGGTGAGTCACAAAATATCTTTAATTTTATTTTGAGATAACGGAAAAAGTTATGTTAGATATATGCTGCATTTAGATACATAATCGTATTATGTTAGTAATATAAAAAACTCTTATGAATAAATATAATATTACTACGCAAATTAATACGCAGCTCCGTTGCTTCAAATAGGATAGGCTGAAACAAAGGGTTATTATAGAACATTTAGGCGGTATATAAATATAATTTGTCCACTAACATAAAATTAAAAGCAGGGTGACAAATAAATCGTCAAGTCGAATAATTCAAGTAAAATCGTACGTAATTTATTACGAGATCGTTTATTAATAATATTTTTACACTTTAGTAGAATTATATATTTCATATAATTAAACATTGTAAGTTCCCGGCAAAGCCGTATTGTAATAAAATTTTACACATGATAATTATAATTTTATTAGCGGTATTTGGATTTGGATTCAATATCTGCATAACATTTACAATTATTTGTTGATTTAAGAGTTATTTGACTATCATTTACAAATTAGAGAGCAACACACGAAGCATCGGATCGAATGAATCGGAGTAACATTGAGTTCTCACATATTAATTGCTTATTTAATTAAATTATAATGCGTTAGAATCGTTAGATGAAACATTTGGTATTGATTTTATAATACATTAAAACATTCTGCAATAATGACAAATTGGTACACGCTCAATAGTCATTTTTTTAAGTGTATCAATAATCACATAACTTTTTGTCGACGATAACTCTTTCATGGATATGATCTCGAAATAGAGGGACTCACAATCAATACTACAATGACGGAGGAGCTAAACCCGTCGCCGTCGATTTAACTGAATAAACAAACCATAACGTGCAAAATATCGTCGATTTTAATAATTAGTATATAATCGCGTTCTTTTTATATTCTCGGGCACAATTGCGATCGATCTTGATTCGTTGTATTACTATCAATAAACGGTTGTGAATGGTTCGTTTTTGCTCGGTGGAGAGCGAAAACAGTTTTTATTGTAGATCTACACTCTCATTTTTCAAAGATCTTTGGATACTAACTGATTTATTAATCAGTGTTAGATCCTTGTTTTGGTTAAATTGGACGTTATCTGATTTTTTGAGATAACCCAATTATTGCTTCCGATTTTTTCACAAATAAAGTCATGCGTTAATTCACAATTTTATTTAATTTTATTTAAAATTGCAATAAATATTTGCAGAATGTTATCACGTTCTTTCCACGTTCTTGACTGCGATCGTTGCTTCGACGAAAAGATTTTATCACCAGAATTAAACCTGAATTTTATTGAATTAATCCAAATTCTCAAAAGCACTGGTTTTAGCAATGAGTTCATGACGCCAGTCATACAATTTTTACAGTTAAAATTAATATTATAAGAGAAATTTTTATTTTTAGTAAAATAACGTTTTACATATTACAGAATTATGAGAATATTTGACAGAAATTCGAAAACCGATATTATCACCGATTATAACTATCAGAATTCGCAAAGCGGAGTATTTTATCTCATTCTCGATTGAACATATTTTCGCTTTGTATTAAATATTTTTCAAATAAATTTTGACATTAAATCGATATCGCGATAAATATTTGTTAAATAATAATAATTACGAAATCCCATAATTTGATCATTGCGAAATGTCACTGCGTTCTTTTCATTTTCTTCAGTGCGATCGTTGTCTCGGTCAGCCTCGCTATACATCTTCGTTATTAGATGGACGTTAATAAATACATTTGTATCGATAAAAAGCCATAATAATTTTTATTGGAGGGTTATTTCTCGTCAGTTTGGTACTCTGTCAAAAATCTAGAATATCTATTGTAAAGCTGGGATTAAATCAGATTTTATTTAATTAAACACTGATTTCACCGTGATGATGACTATACAACTATTAGAGTCATAAAATTAATCAGTTATGAGAGATTATTTAATTCTTTTCAATACATATTTTTCCATTAACGTTAATTGTATCGAATCTTACTTATGAAAAAACAGTAATGAAGTCAACGTAAATATAATAGTTGTTTATGAACTACATTAAAAAAAATAAAAAATGAAAGAAAATAAAAAAAGACTTGTACAAGAGTAAAAAAGAGAGAAAGTGTAAAAATTAGTACGAAATAGTTACAAACGAGTAATTTTATTTTTTAATTTCTTCAGAGAACATTACGACGTTTTAAAGACGTTTTAAAGACGTTTTTAAAAGACATCTTATATTTTTATAAAACATTTTATAAAACTATCAGAGAGACGTCGTTATGACATCTTTAAGACTTCTTATGATCCGACTTATGACATCTTTGAAGCATCTTATAGACGTCTTATTTTAATTAATTTAAACCACTTTTAGACATTGTAAAATAAAAATTAATAATACGGAAACGCGTTAACAAGAAGAAAATGTTGTGCGAAAGAGGAGCTACTGTTGCTTGATAAATCTCGTATATCAATATAAATAACTTTATACATATTTTATAATCATTAATTTTATAATTAGTATATAAATAATGTAATATTTACATAACTTTGATAACAATCTATATATTACAACAGAAATTGGGTTTTATCGTTACAATTTAGAAACAGTCGCCTTGATATTTTCGTATATCTTAATTTTTGATTCTATATAAGTAATTCCAAAATTTGCTATTAAAGTATTGTGTCATGCTTTTTTATTTTATACAAATTGTCTTTAGTTTATAAATAGATATAGATGTAATAAATAATATATTTTACGTCTATATTCCACATCTATATGTAAATTTTTATTAAGTTGTGTAAGAAAACGATCTTTTATTACCAAAATACGGAGCAATCAGAAAAATGCTTTTAGACGGATAATTGAATTATTGATTGTGCTACGTATTGCGTGATTCTTCTTCAGTTCTCATTCTCGACACATCGGTATCTCTGCGACTTAATATGGACAATGCTTCATAAATTACTCTCACTTTCACAAAGTAGATTATAGTCTGTCCCAACACATTTCTTATGATGAAGATTAACTAAACGTTTTCTGAATAAAGTATTACGTTATTGGTATAACATACTAATGCATAGATATATATTTAATTGTGTCACAGATATATTTAGATCATTATTGTTAAACTATTAGAAAAATTATGAAATAATTTTATGAAATTATTCCGGCGGAGGATCGGTGGAGTGGACGCAGGCCAGCGGAAGGTTGGCGGAGGATCGGTGAAGTGGACGCCGGCCGGCGGAGGGTTGGCGGAAGATCGGTAGAGTAAACGCAGGCCGGTGGTCGGATATTGGAGTATATCTTATATATTTACGAACTCTCTAAATCTAAATCAGTGAATAGTACTGCTGAATCAGTGACTATTCATTGATTCAGATTTAGAGAAGAAAAGAATTAATACTCTTTTCTGAGATCACTGCACTAGAATTGCAATAGAATCTGATCAGCACACGAAATACAAGTCGGAGGCGAGGAGAATGGAAAGCAAGGTGCAGCTTGCTATTCTTTCGTGGTACAAATGTAACACGATAGCATATCGTGCTGTCTTTTACCCCGTTTTCCGATAGCTAAACTTAGTGGATCGGTTATAATGGATATGGAGCACGAAGAGCATTAGCCATTTACGGTAGTCGAAAACAGTGATAAATCGCTATTTTTGTGTCGCGCTACGTAACTATGTCCGACAAAAATAATTTTATTTGCAATGTTTGTAATAACGCAACAAACATGTATAGCAGGTTCTATTTTATGCTCTAAATTAAGAATTAAATGAGCTGTAAATTAATTAAATGTCAGTGACCTAATTGTATAAATAAATATACTGACATGTATTTTAATTATTAAAAAACTGTATTATAATTACGGTTTTTTTTTAATTTATATGCAAAAGTTAAATATACATATAATTAGACGTGCTTTAATTTTTTATTTGTGCTTCATGCAGCTGTCTTGATGCAAGTGCAACACTAATAGTGTATTTTAAAGATTAATTAAAGTGAGAAAATCTTAACACGAAGATGTTATTTGAGAATATAATAATGTTTCTTGTTATAATTGCGATCAATTAAGCAAAACAGTAAATAGTATGTTGTATAAAATTTGCGCGCTCAAACTCGGAATTATATTGATTTAAAAAAGTATATAATTTTATTTAAGAAAAAGTGCAATTTTTACTTGCAAAAGCATTGGTGTATTGTTCGAAAAAAATCATGGATGTTGTAGATTGTACTAAACAGTGAAAATATTTTCTTTGCCACATTTTTATCTTGATTTAAAATTGAGCTATAATCTAATCAAGTTATTAGAATCACGCTATATATACGTACGTACCGAATTCTCATTTATTATTGATTTTCACAACTCAAGTGATATTGATTTTCTCTGCTGGACTAATTTTATCCCCGACATTTTCGCTGTAGAATCTTTCAACTTAATTAATTTTCCGAAATATGGTGTATAAAAATACAAAAATACAAATATAATTTATATGTGGAAAAAATTGACTGCGTTCCTCTTTTACTCTCTCATATTTTACCGTTGAAATAATAAGCTAAATTAAGAAAAAACGCTCTAGTTTTGCTTCACTCTCTTATCAATTCTGGTTAGTGAAAAATGATGCAAAGAGTAGAACGTCCCTTATGCGCCAACTTCCAGACTTGAGCAATTTTTTTTAGGTCGTCCACAGACAAAGTGGTAGGAGAAAATAGGAGTTTATTAGGGAGCAAAATTGAGAGATAAAAGACGTACTTTAGCGTCTCGTTATTTTTTACCGTTGAGAGTTTTACAAATTACAAAATTAAAACATTCTTGTTCTTGTCTTCAGAGACACGACATAGTACAGTTTAACAATGTTTTCTCGAGCGCGGTACATTCTTTTTGCTCGAGAAACGTGTACACAAAACCATATATTTACATACGTCAAAAAGACAAAAAGGAGGGAGGAAATTAAATACCGGTCCAATTTTTTCGCGAGATTATTTGTTCTAGCAAAATTTCTTCGTGCATGGTCGAAAAGCGTTTCGCGCGTATAAAAGTCTTAACGGTGACGCCCATCTACGTAAAAGGGAATGTTTGCCGGCGACCGGGGTAATAGGTGGGCCCCATAGAGAGGATGCGCTAGTACCCTGATAATAGCCCCAGCCGCAAAATAAAAGACCGCGTAACGATCGGGTTTAGTGTGGTAGACCGAGCGACATACACAGGGCCTTCCGCGCTTCCGCTGCCCCGCGTCGTCGTCTTTAGCCGTCGTAAAACACACCGCGGAACGACACGTCGTTTCACGAAATGAGAAAAAAGTCGTGGTTGAAACGCGCATGGCGCGGGGGGATGTTCGGAATACAACGAAACCCCACCCTCTCGCGCGGGAGCCACATGTTGCGAAAGACGGTTCGCTTTTCTATTATGGTGCATCTGTCCTGCGCTTAATTACTAATTAAAATACTTTTGTGATTGTTAATTGAAATGCACCGTCATCGTCTGTGTGGAAAGTTTTGAACCGAATATATTTTTCGACAGCGGTTCTTCTTCAGTGGACAGTTTTTTTTTTTTTTTTGTTAAAAATAACAAATCTCCGACTGAATCGTTTGGTAAAATCCATGTTAATTAAGGATGAAGGAGTCACCGGAAATTCTGTATGTATAATAATATAAATATTTTAACATGTTGTTTTAGTAAACTGTGCATTGCACTTGCTAATGCAACTCTTTATGAAGCGAAATACAGAAGCATTACACAATTACATTCATTACAATCTCTATTACCGTAAAAAATGTTATGTTCACGTTCGTTAATCACGAGTCATCTATGCAGAATTATATACGCATTTCAATTAGGATTTTATTCACCTGTATTTTGGTCAATGCTGATAGTTAATAGATGCTTCTAATCTGCTAACTACGCCTGAAATAATTATTAAACAGATGAACGTACTACGCAAACATCCACAAATGATATACAAACAATATAGTAACAATATAACGTAACAACGTTATACTACATAACTATGGTAACAGGTATTGGATCAGCAGGATGGGAAGTCTTATTTACTGCTGCGGGTACGGATATTGCATCACGATAATTAGGCGTTAATGTTTATTCAAGTACATATATCGATACAATTTTGCCGGAAACGTATGCGTAATGTCACAAATATGTGAAACATCAAATGCGTCAAGCCGGTATACATTCGCAAATAACACATTCTTTTTACTGCAATGTATGTCGCTCGGAAAGTAAATCTAAACGAATTTCGGCCCTCAAATACATGTGACTCGGGTTATACACTATCTGATTTACTAAAAATATATCTAAAAATTCTTACACACCTCGTTCCGGAAGATTTTTACTCTTTTACGCGTTTCCTACGTTTCTTCAATGTAGTGTTCTGAAATGTAGGAAAATGTGGCTCTCAAGATACAAAATACACTATAAACCCGTGTCGACGCAGTCGATAAATCTCGCAGATATGTTAGTAAAAAATTTTGAATAGAAATTATCGAAAATTCTAAAATAAATCCAGGTGATAATTAACATATAGCAATTAAAAGCACATCATCATGAATGAATTTAAATCAATTTACATAAAATTTCAAAAGAAAATTCCGTGATATCATATCAAGATATATTCCATGTAGGTATGTTGAATATTTATTTCTTGAAATAATACAACAAATCTATATCTAGATCTAAACAAAATTTTCTTTGCATTCAGCGAAATTTTATATTCTCCTTAAAATTTGATAAAAATTTGAATAAGAACGTATGTATTTGGCAAAAAAATTTGCAAAATATTTCATGGAATACGTGTTCGAGTATCGTGAACGCAAATAATTCTTTTAATAATTCTGATTATTTATAGTAACAAATAATATAAATGATACAAATAATTCTTTCATGCATCGAACGCGTATGACGAGGAATTAAGGATTTAATCGAAGTTTACGACCAAATTTCAATGAAAGGAAAGCAGGTTTCCCCTTCATTTAATTTCTATTCATAGGAACAATGCTAAACTCCGAATTTTTTTTGATTTTTAAACGATAATATTATACACTGTATAAAACATTCATACAATGTATACATGTATACAGAAATATAATTTATGTAACACATTTAATTCTTCGTAGGAATTTTTCTGGCAACGAATACTTATTCGTTAGAGCCGTGATTAAATTATTCGTGCGGTCGGTAAATACGCTCGACAATAACGAATATGCAGATAATACAGACATTGTCGTGTAAGTAATTGCGAAAATTTATGCTCGTAGCCCCGGTCGTGCCTGCGCACATTGCAACATTGAATACATTTACAGAATACAGTTACACACGGGAAATACGTTATTATACTATCACGCGCTGAACAAATGTTTGCAACGTTACACATATAATTGCAGTGTTGCTCGCGTAATGGGTGTGAAAGAATTTTTTATGTTCGCGTGTCATTGAATAATTTGTTGATTAATAATCAGATGGTCGCGGGATTCGCGCCCGCGGCGCGGCGTGTACAACTATTTTGTTCTAACATCACGATCATTAGCAAGCAGTCGCCGTGTTCAAATCAGTAAAATATGTATCGCAATTGCCGATCTATCAATCGCTAAGCAAAATTACAAATTAATAATGCTATAGATACACGTTGTTCAACGCACAGACCCAACTGGCTTATAATATCGTTCGGTTCTTAGCTTACTATTGGAAGTATTTCGCATCGCAACAGTACGGTACTAAAATAGAAACGAATATCGCGTTAAGCTATCAGCCATTTCTTAGTATTATACAACGTCAACAATTGCAACACTTCGACAAATAGCGTTTTCGCGATTACGAGTATTTTACGGACTAAATAAGAGAAAGTATTCCCAATTAATTAGGCCGGTTAAAAAAGCGCTCTCTCCATTTGTCGTTATTGCTTTTCTATTTCGAATAAATGAGAAATTTTTCAGATAAAAATGTTTTTACGTTGAAAAAATGGTATAAGAATTTAAAAAGAAAGTCATGAGTAATAACAATTTTCTTACTAATAATGATTTTCAAACGATTTTATTACTAAATAATTTTATATTTTATGCTGAATTTTTGCAAGAAGATATACTTTGACGTTTGAATCGATTCGAACAAATTAAAATTCTGATTGCAACTTTGATTTAGAAAATTACCAAGACAACATTTTTTGTGGAATAAAAGTCTCAATTCCTTTCGAATAATTTTATAAATATATAACATATCTTTTTTATATAAAATTTGATTTTAATTTTATAAAATACTGTTAGAGAAGTGTCCCAGACACTAAATATTCTACTGTAATTGATCGCAAGTGCTGATTGTAAATGCAAATGTAATTGATTGCAAATGTTTTCTGTTTAAATTTGAAGCAACAGTTATCACAAAATTCAAAAAATACTTACATCACCGGCGTTAGATATTTTAAAAATAACATTGAGTTTCAAGTAAAAAACGGAAATTTTCTTTAATCCTATACATCGCATCATAAACGCATTATAATGTTTGCTTTAAAAAATGTGTAACTTGAAAAAATCTGAAACTTGTGCCGTCGAAGTTGAATGCAGAGTATAACCTGCTAGAACTTTGTAATAGAAATATTCTGTATCTTGCTACAGTCCAGTTGATTATTGCGACTGGTTGGAATCGAAAATATCTCTTCTCGGTGAACGCGTCTCCATATTTATTACGAATATTAAAAATTATATTTTTACTTCGTTACTTGTACTTCAGATATTGAATATATTTCGTAACTGTGCCAGTATCCTTATTCTATATACGCTATATTCTTATTATATTTTATGTAGTTGCAGCAATTCTCTAACGCGCTCACCAGGAAGAGCCTTCAACTATGTGAACATTCACCAGTGTACTTGGAATAAATCAAAACATAAATTTCTCTTTGCCTTGCAGACCATACTTCAACGTGAGAACCTTCTGTTTCCTCAAACCAGCCGAATTATCAACTAAACGACTTCTCCCTCCGTTAAAAATTCATATACTTATCGCGATATGATCGCGATATAAAAATAGACTTCTTTCAAATTGCCCGTAAATAGCTATCTGAATACTAGCGCGGTTTAATACTATTATTACTTCTAAATATTCCTTCCCGTCCCGTTTCCAATACTTATTATACCCTTTATTGAGTATCTTATCAGCTTGGTCAACACGTACGAGTCTAATTGCGATAACCAAATAATTTTCTTCTCGATTAAAATTCTCTATCTTAAAACATTAACAGCTGGCATAGTATATATGTTAACAAAGAATTTAAATAATTGAATTTCGAACATGTTTTATGAGACAAATATATCCTTATCTTCTTTTTAAAACATTAATCTATTATTAAATTAGTATATAATTATCATATATTATTATATATAATCTCTTTTAAAAAAAGTCTCTTTGAAAATGTCGTTTCTCTTGTAAGCAATAAGAAATTAAATATGACAATGTTAAAATGCTACAGTCAACCAGCTATTAAGGAATTAAGGAGAATCTCTGACATTCTTACCAGAAATACGTCACTAAAGAAATATATTACTGACTTATTATTAAATAAACAATAGTGTAATGATTGCTTAACTGAGCATACCTGTATGAAACTGATTAGTTTGACACGCGTCCATTTTGACACAAATTACTACTGAATGTCCAATTGTGCTGGACCCACTATATATAGATATACATATTTATCTTACTATAAATATTACTTTTAAGATAAGTATAACCTAACAAGTCAGAAGTGATCGCTAACGCTAATCATGTTTGACTCAGGAAACTGTTATTTTTCGTAATTAAGCCCGCGCTGCTCTCCGACATGGGTATCACGGCTGACTTTTCGCCTTTCGGTAACTTTGCGTGCGATTTTATATTCGGTTGTAAACCTTTCAGAATATTCTGAAAAAAGAAGCCATGATGGTAGATTACATCTACAATTCAAATGAAGTTTGCGGCAATAATTATAGCCATTACCGCGAGATTTACACGATTATAGCCCGGGTAGCTTTTTCATCACATGCATATGATTTGCACGCGAATGCGTTCAGATTTACCTCTTTAAATGATCCTGGCGTAATTATGACGTAGAACAACGCATATCCTGGTATCCATAACATAGACGAGAGACTCAAGCATACGCCAACTATTTCTGCCCACGTGGGATACTCGTAGTCGCTGCCATATTTCAGTGGTTTGTATTGCACAATTTGGAATATGAAGATAAACTGCGAAAGTAAGAAAAGAAGCTTTTATTTTTGCTGCACATAATACATAGGAGCTATTCCGCACGAATCAGTTCCCTTTGAAGGGAACAATAAATCTTGATTCGCTATATATAATTGGATGCAAACGTGATATGATACTTACGAGCATGATCACCGGCGCGAGTAAAATCCAGCATATATACCAGAATTTACTTAATCGAATACCCATCATCTGATGCACGCAGTCACAGAACTTCTTCGCCCCGAAAATCCACGATATCGCGATCGTTTGGAAGAAGCACACCCACAGAATAGACATTCCGCTCGCGGAGTAGAAGTCCATCAGTTGGAAAATATAAATTCCCCCCTGAAACAGACGTAATATTTTGATTTCTTTCTTATCGATAAATTGCGCCTGGAATTTTCGGTTGTACATAACGCGTATCGGATAGAAACGTGTTTTCGGATACTAACGTTTGTGACCATCGGAATTCCTAGAGCGAACATTATCAGGCAGATAGCGATGGTGAATTTGATTCTGTGAGGACGAAGGGTATCTGGCCAGTAGTCGACCATGCCGGTTATGAAAGATTCCACGATGCAAAATTCACTGTCGATGCCGAGTATCTGCGTGAAAACGGAATGATTCGTATATAATTTAAGATTTAAATAATGACTCGGTAAAATTCTAGTTTCTCCATATGCTTGACCGTTGCCCCAAAATCTAGATTTAAATTTAACATTTAATACAGCGATACATTTACAGCGTTACATTAACATTGTTATTTAACAGCTATTTAACAGCTACAGAAATGTATTTCTTATTATTATTTATACAATTATTTTAATTTACTATTCGATATTTATTAATCAATCTTGCGCAAAATAGTTATACGAATAATATAATTTGAGTTGGATTAGAAATTGATATTCTTAAGGAAAAAATTGAATAAAGTTTGATTCAAATAATTATACTGAATTTATAAATTGTGAAATTGTCTATAGGAAACTTTTAGAAATTTAATTTATTGTGCAAACATTTAAATTTGCTATTAAATAATTTTTTTTAGAGAAAAATATTTTTTGAAGTACGTTTCTTAAACTTACTTTTTAATTTTGCATTTATATCGTTTCCTATGAACATTTCACAATTTCTGTTAACAAAAAGCAGCGATATTAAGTGACGATGTATCGAGAGAAACTTCCTGCCGAGGGCGACAACATGTTCAAACCCTTTTATAGCGATGCACATGAACAAATATAGACGGCGACAGCCGATTCCGTCGTTGGAATAACAATTTCTTACGAGCAGCATAACGAAGAATATAATGGCCCACAACGAAGCACCGGGTAGCTTCAAAACGACCTCGGGATACGTGAGGAAGACGAGACCAGGTCCGCTCTTGACGACCTCGGACACCTGCGTTTGCTGTTCTTGGGCGATGTGACCCAGTATCGAAAACGTTACGCAACCGGCCAGAAGACATGTCAGGGTGTTGACTACGCAAGTGATTATTGCGTCTCTGCAAGACAAAACTATCTTTTTGAAAGACCCCAGCAGCGACGTCACCGCGTTTAGTGCGTCGTTATAACTACGTCTTTCTTGAATCATAATTTACGAAATAAGAACCAACGAATTCTGAAGTGGCTAAAGTAGCGATTATGTGGATTGTTCGAAAACCACTTGGAGCTGCAAGACCAAATTCAATTCAATTAGGGAAACATATGCTTTTATCATCTTTTTTTTCACACATTGGTGCCTCAACATTCTGACGAAAAATCGATGAATATTATTTAATCGGGCAAGCAAAATCTATTATCAAAATTTTAACGCTGTGGAAGCGAGGACGTCTTGTCGGTGTCCAGCTACGGGTGGAACAGCTGCGCGTCGCTTACCTATAACAATTATGATGGAACTTGTTGTACGAGCCCAGAGCGGGCAGGGCACCGGTGCCGATGCTGTACGCGAAGAAGATCTGGGTAGCACCGTCTATCCACGGTCCGGGATTGAGCAATTCCTCCCATCGTGGCGTCACGTAGTAAAGCAAACCGTCAACGGAACCCTCCAACGTCACCGCTCTTCCCAAAAGAATGAAAAGCACCACGTACGGGAACAAGGCTGAAAACCAGATGATCTTACCGCTCTGATGAAGACCGCGACGGATGATAAAGTAAACGAGCAGCCAGCCGACAATCAGGCAGCCTAGCAGCTCCCACTGGATCTTGCCGATACTCTCGATGCCGGATGTAATGCCGAGGACCCGCTGTCTGAAAGTTCAATGCCGTTTCTTTCCAGTCGGTTCGTATTGTTACATTCGACATAAAGCTGTGATAATTAATATGAAATATTGCAAACGTTATTTTACAGAAAGCGCTTCTAAAAGGAAGGAAATGATGTAAGCTTAAATATCAGATTGTCAATTAAAATTATGCATATTATCCGATTGCACTAACAATGTACACGTGTGAAAATTGCATTTTCACAACGCAATGATTTTTTATTTTGCTTGACTTGTTTCGTAAGATATATCTAATATAATGAAAGTTTTTTTATGATGTTAATTCGATAAATTGCAAATCTGCAATGCACGTGTAAACGCATTCTGCCGGTATTATTATATCATCGATATTTTACATTATGTAATTGCATTTATACACGAGAGAACTCTATACTATGACCTGATTTGAGAAAATCAATGTTGCATTTCTTATAGTTGTTTCATCGCGTAAGTCCCCTAATAACTTTCATCTTACATCAGAGCCTATATGACTCACAAGCACTGCCCAAGGGATATAAATCTGATGCATATATAATACCACTTCCATTTCATTAAACTCAAAGCTTTCGAGCTTGAAAAGTTCCTTTCGAGAGATTACACTTTATTGAAAAAAGATGGAATGAGATTGAGGGTTTTTTCCATCACATTCATTGTGTACACTTTATGTACAGCATTTTATATGTGTTTCATATTTTGTAGCACTTTTTAATGCTTTACTTACTCCCAATATTCTTCTACTGGCGTGGTATGATGATAGGTACTATTTTCAGTGATATTCGAATAGTTTATTTTTCCGTACATACTCTTGTTTTCTTGGTTCGCATCGTAACAATCGTCCGTGTTCCACCAGTTTCCTGAAAATGAAATAATTTATTACATTTTATGGTAAAAAGACGTTATTAGATTCATTCAGAGTTTTATGGTATTATAGTATCTTATATCAATATCGTCTAGAAATAAAAACACGCAATTAAGAACATCAAAATATTTTTAATTATCTTATTTTTTAAGTAATACTATGAAGTACGATACTACATAAATGTTAGCGTTTAATAATTGAAAAATATGTTATTTACCACATCCATTCCAAGGTACTTTCGGTAAATTCACGAATGTGCTTATGAGGTAGAAAAGAGTCCAAGAAATAATTATGCAGTAATATACGTCGAGAAAAAATACAATGGTCATCGTAGCATACCCCACACCTGAAATCCGATAATATATTTGCGATCATTAATTTCTTGTTGACATACCTAGATTATATAATCTTGATGTCGGGAGATATCAAGAAATAATTATTACCTTGCAAAAGAGGACATAATTGTCCTACTAGCGACATTCCGCCAGCTCCAAGATATTGTCCAATGGCGACTTCTTGAAAAAATATAGGGATTCCGCAAAACAGCATTGCAATTCCATAAGTGATCAAGAAAGCGCCTGCGACAAAATTCCAAGGTAAAAAAAAGTTATACTTTTATGGAAATAATAATAATAATTTTTATGTCAGAAATAATCTGTCGCGATCGCGCAATCTTAAGCAACTTTGACTTGTTTTCTTTTCCAATTTTATTTTATTTTAAATAAACATGAAAGAAATTTAGTTAAACAGCGAGATAGTAATTAAACTCGAGAAGACCGCAAACGTTAAATTTTAATGCATGCCATTAAATCATTATGTTAAAGACTGCATGACTTCATAAATTAGAAGGCAATTATAAATGTCGGACGTTATTGAAATCCGATGCTGTCTGTATCCTCGACTTACAGCGGCAAATTTAATTAAAGCACGGAGGAGAAACTTCTAAATAGAACAACAGAGTTCTGTTACTTTATATTAAATACTTAATATTAACACCATTAATTATAAATATTTTCTGTGTTAGCTACGTTAGCAAAATAAATCTTAAAGTGAGAGATCCTTTTAATTAAAAATAAATCTTGTAATTTGTAATAATGAAAAATTTGATAAAATTTGATAAAATATAATACAATTATGAATTTACACGATGATTGAAAATCTTAACATTTGAAGAGCGTTTATAATATATTTATAAATTAATATTATGAATAAAAGTTTTAACATTTGAGAACCGTTTATGTGTAAATCCAGCAGGGTTGACACTTACCACCACCATTTTTATAACACAGATAAGGGAATCGCCAGACGTTTCCCAATCCGACAGAAACGCTTATGCAAGAAAATAGGAAGTCGAGTTTATTGTCCCAGCCGCCGCGTTCGGCATCCTCCTCCCGTTTACCGAGTTCAGTCATTTTACCCTGCGGCGAAGACACCGTCATCTTCGGCACAGCACGAGACGTCTCGCGTTTCTTGTCCGCCACTGATTTGGCCTTGAATTGTATGAAGGTCTGATCAGGATCGACCTGATCCTTCTCCTCGCCCCAGTAATACATTTTTTCCGCCATGGAGCCTGAAACATGTCGAAAGTTGACACTAAGTATCAGAGAAGGAAGCGTTAAACCAGTCCTTGAACGTAATTGGAAGGATGAAACGCAAATTCTTACGACCTTCGTGCGATCGATTATTATGAATTTGTCCTATCTTATAACGCAGTTAAGCTATAATATTCTGCTGGAAAGATACACGCGATGTCTTGCTATAACTTGATAGAATATGAGAAAACTTTACAGTTTCATTCTTTTAATGTTTTTTGAGAAATTAAAAATTGACAAATAAATGAAAAATCGCGAGCATTTATTCTGCGAAAATAATAATCTAATCCTCAAGTAGTTCTATACTTATTAATTCAAGAATATTTAAGCTTTTTCTTGTTTTTTTAAATTTCTTTGAAAATTAAGTTTCAAAACATTTGGGTTTCCTTCTATTTTTTCAAGTTCTATTCTGAAGAAAGACAAGAACGTTTCCTCTTTTTTTACGAGTTTACAAAGTTTTACAAACTTCTTATTGATATCTTTTTGATTCGATTAATTATAAAGATTGCTTCAAAACATGCAGATTTCTTTCTTGAAAGAGAATTAATCTCATTAATGTTAGCAACAATTTAGATTTCCGAGAAAGCAGTAATATAAATGCATATTTGCTCTAACACTGACATTTTGTCATGACCTCTATTGCATTCACAGGAAAAGAGCGATGCACCTAACGGTAAATTTCTCCGCCCACGCTCCGATAAGGTCCGGGCACGCAATTGTACGTAAATTACGAGTGTCGCTCGACGATTGCTTTTCCGATAGCTCTGCTCAGTTTTATTTACCTCGCCGATTTTCCAACATGTTTATAGATAGCGTATATACATATCATAAATATCGTTGACCTTTTCAACAATGTAATGTTGAAACGACGCAATTATACACTAAGAATGAATCATTAATAACAGCGTAAGCTAAAAATGTAAATAATTTCTATATTTACATTAAACATAAAATAATTTCTATATTTACAATATTTATCGAGAACAACAGATATCTCTTGCATCTATTTTTTATTAATGTTTTTATTAAATTTTCATTAAATTTAATATTATTAAAATTGTAGTGCACTCTGAATATTCTTTTGACCATATTTTTATACATATAAAACAGTTTTCTCTTTTACGTTTCTAAGAAAAGAAAACAAATTTGAATTATTCACAGAAAAAAATAAAAGTAATCTTGCAATATTTCTTTTAGAGTCTATATTATTTGCTATTCTTCCTCTATATCTTCTTTAAATAATGTAAAATTAAATTCTCGCGGAGAGAGGATCATTTCCGACAGACTTTTAATATTCAACTTCAAACATTTCTGTAATTGATGCCGCGATTAAACTTTCATAAAAATATACATAGAATTAACCGAATGATAAATTTCTGTCCGCAATGCTGATGGATATCTTTTAGAATCATTTGCGCTCAATATCGCATTAACAGCTGAATTCTCTAATACCGTCGATGAGATTAATTTAAAAAAGAGGCAGAGATAATTATTTAACCAGGTTTGCTTAATTCAGACTCCTCCTGGTCAATTGCCTTGTACTCTTTCTGCAAAAACTTTGCATCGATCCTGGTCGGTGACCAGTGCGGAACCGGTTTCCTATTCAACGTATTCGCGACCATTCGTGCGTATTGTCGTTGTTACACGCGTTGTTTGCAATATCGCCGCGTATTCACTCATTCTCATTCAAGTTCTCCCCTCCTGCCCAGGAATCCTTTCCCTATTTCTTTCACGGTTGTAGTCCGGCTGATTCGGGATCGCCGATGAAGAGGGTGCACGTGCCAAATAGCGTATACACGTGCTACGTGCGTGCGTGTATGTAACCTGCATATGTTTGCGTTTAGATGCGCGCGCGCGCGCAGTTTGCCGTGCGCGCGCTCCACGCGCACGGATGCTGGACGCAAAATCAATATCAAGTTTACATCGCGCGTCTATGTACACACGTGGACTGTGAACCTCGTCGTCGAAAATTCGGACGCGTCGCAACGCCGAGGCCACTGATACCCAATCGGATTGCGATTGCGTCAGAACGTGATTGTACTAGGATCAATCAGGAATGCTTTGAATTAGAGGGTGGAAAAGGGGAGTCACGTAGAAAATAAAAGCGCACATGTTAGACGCAAAAACCCATGAATAATTTGAAGCGAAAGATAAACTTTAAAGCGATATGTGAACGTAAATCAAAAATATATCTTATCTTGTAATTATCAATAACAAAGAGAAATATTAAAATTATTGTGTTTCGTTAAAAGGGATATCTGAATCTTTAATTAAAGTCTTGATATTTTATTTAAAAAAATATTAAAATCATTAAATTCTATACGTTCTCATAGTGCTAACGAAAATATGCTCAACATTTGTTTACCACGTTACTTAATATTTTTCAGCCTTTTTTAATATCGATATCAATATAACAAAAGATATTTTCGATGTTTTTTTAACACAGATTGATAAAGAAGTAGATTTAATGTAACGCGACAAGATTTTAACAAAAAACGATCATATATATAGAGCAAAGAGCATTAAAAGACAGTTAAATAGTATAATTAACCCTCATAGGTCACACTTACGCCACAGCGCATTGGGGTCACACTGGGTCTTTTTTACCCGAGCGATTTTGAAACGCTTGTAACTTCAAGTCTAAGCAAGCTTTTGGGACATGTTTTTTTTTTAAATTCATCGCCAGATTCTCAGAAATACGACTGTTTAGTTTGTTTTGCTCTAAATTTTATCCTTTTTTTTGTATTTTGAAAAATATGAAGACATTTTTTTTTAAAACTGATTTTTTTTCAAACTGTTGTTTCTCCTTTAAAAATTAAAAAAAATAAACTTTATAGGTGGTTGGAGATATACGCATGTGTTGAGTTGGCGTCGGGTAAAATCGACCCAGTGTGACCTGTGAGGGTTAAGAAGAAATAAAAAGAATGTTAAAGCGTAATTTAGTTATTCTCTCAAATATGTTTAAAGTATTTAAAAAATTGCGACTTATAAATTTATTATTACCCGTAGTGTAATGCTACGTCCATTCTTGCCATAATTAACGGACCTTACATGCTATAACGATGCAGCTGCTGCATCATGCGCTTGCCTGTGCGAGGGAAATACTTAATCGTTAAACGAATCGCGTAGGTCGTGTACGAATATAATCTTGATCATTATACGATACGTGTTTATCGATTATCAGATACTTAAATTAGATTTGTTATTGTTAATTACAACGCATTATCAGCATTATCGGCTTAAATACGTAACTTTACGCAATCTCTTTCTGATGTGAGTAAATATAATTATATAATTTATAATAGTATTAATTTATAATAGTATTATTTATAATAGTATTAATTTTTTTACCGCCGCATGTAATTTGCGTCTCAGCCGGTGTGAGAAATTTTTGTTGTTTATTTACACTATTTATTCTAAATTTAAATAGAGATTTAAATCATTCAGACAACAAAACGAATCTTGAAATCTTAGTGTCTCAGTCGTGACAAAGTGCTATGACATTTATGCGATAAAAAATTCTATTTCAATATTATTTTTCGAACTTCGAATTGTCTTACCAAAGGGTGCGCACGGTGTTCCAACGTAGCAGCCGTGACCGTTGATTTTATAGTCTGGTGATAGTCGTAAAATTCAGTATTGCGTATAATCACATCGTACAAGGAAGCAGACGTTAGTTACGCTGCGTAGGACCGTTCACGCCCGACTCCGCTTCGGAGGAGCAAATCCTCTTCCTGAATTTCTTCCGGGGCGGCTTTCCCGACCGGAATCGATCCCGGAGTGACTCACGCGAATTCACTTGTCAAGGGTGACGTTCGGAAAAGCGCACTTTCAGAGCGAATGAGGTTTGTCTGACGTATATATCGTCACGTTGATCACGAATATCTGCGACCTACCCCACAAGAGTTGTAGTTACAGAATAATGCTCCGGTTCAAGATGGGGAATGTTACCCCTTTCGGACGCATGCGCATTTCTGTGCATCCCCCCTAAGCCGGCGAAGCAAAGTGACGGAGTCCTGGGGTCTGGTGGAGGCGGGCAGGACGTTTTACCCGATAAATAATCAAAGGGAGGGTGGCTCGACGCGTACACTGTATTTTATAAAGCTTTTTTTAAGATACTAACGAGAAGATGTGCTAACGAGAAGAACTCTCGTCGCCGTTTAATTTTTTTTCTACACAACTTTTTTTTTCGATGTTTCTCACACACAGTACTTTCTTATAATACTTTTTAATTAATCAAAATTAATTGAACATTTAGGCATATCTTCACGGAGAGAATTTTCTCTAAAAATTTACCCTGAAATCATGGTAGTTGTGGGACAACATGTACCACCAAGAATTTTATGCGAGCTATTAATATCTACCATAATAAAATATATTAATATCTATTACATTAAAATATAAAATATGTTTGATTGATTTTACTAAAAATATATCTAGGAAATTTCAATAATTTTTCAAAAAGACCCCGCAACGGTCATGGGGGGTTTTGGCTCCCAGTCAAATTTGACAATAATGTATAGGATAATGTAGTTCATAACATGCTGATAAAAAGTGTCCATAGGCACCAAGCCCAAAAATGGACAGTTTCCGAGATAAAAGGCATTAAAGAGTGGAAAAATGAGAATTTCAGGTTTCAGCTAATGGCAGTTTGCAACTGGCGGAATGCCATGCTTTCACTAAAACATTTACTTGATTGCTGGATGAATTATACTTATGCACAGTATGCGTGTTCACATAGTCAAGTCAATGATCAAACCATACGTAATATGTCATTGCATCGAATGACATGTATGCAACATATATAGCAAGCAAGAATCATTTACTTATTTAATGTTAATTTTTGCAATGTATGAAAAGTACAATATAATACTACTAAACCGACTTGTGAATTACAGTTATTATTGTACTTTTCATACATTGCAAAAATTAACATTAAATAAGTAAATGATTCTTGCTTGCTATATATGTTGCATACATGTCATTCGATGCAATGACATTATATTACGTATGGTTTGATTATTGACTTGACTATGTGAACACGCATACTGTGCATAAGTATAATTCATCCAGCAATCAAGTAAATGTTTTAGTGAAAGCATGGCATTCAGCCTGTTGCAAACTGCCATTAGCTGAAACCTGAAATTCTCATTTTTCCACTCTTTAATGCCTTTTATCTCGGAAACTGTCCATTTTTGGGCTTGGTGCCTATGGACACTTTTTATCAGCATGTTATGAACTACATTATCCTACATTATTGTCAAATTTGACTGGGAGCCAAAACCCCCCATGACCGTTGCGGGGTCCTTTACCGATCTGCTCGGTGATTTTTCTCACGTTGTCTGTAAAATGTCTTTTGTATATTTTAAAAATTCCTTGGCTGCCAAGTTGTCCCAAGTTTGTAGTGAATTTAAGGGTAAAATATAACAAAAAATTCTCTCCGTGTTGTTATTTACTTGAAAAAATATTATGAAAATGTAGTAAAATTGCATGTAAAATTTTAATATTTAGAACTGTTTGTAAAATATAAAAAGAATAATATATAAAGCAATTTTGTTTATTCTAAACAGACATAGCGGTGAATAGAGTAATATTTTTATTGGAGATCCTAACATTGTTATACTAAAATAAAAACATTTATGTCGCATATTGATAGATTATCAACATATAATCATCACTGGGACAAAAATTCAATTGAGTTTTTGATTGGTGTATATTACAATTTATTATAAATTCGTAGATTTGAGAAGAAGATATTCAGGTATTAAAAAAATTTATATAAACCAAATGTTAAAAGTTTAAACATTTATTTATAAAAATTTTATATACATACATTCTATTGATATAATTGATAGGAGATAGCACATGACCTTACGTAACGTTACGCACATTGGTTTTACGTAACTATTGCACTTCTTGAATGGTCGTTCGACTATTGTTCAATCTCAAAAATAAAATCTGGATTTTACATATTACATGTATAAAATATTTCTGTAAAAAGTTTTATAAATTTTCGTCAAATATAAATATTAGATAACTAAAAATCTTATCGGTATATATAAACGCCGTCTCATCATTTATGCAAATTACGTGTCATCTGCAAAGTTGACGCGCCGCCTTCGAGAAAACTTTTTCCCATAAGCATTGCTCAAGGGAAGACCTCTTTGATGACGATCGTTCAATGAACATTGACAAGTCCCTTCAACATTCGCTCGATTGCTCGCTGGAATTGCTCGGTATCACGGTCTGACAGCCGCGTCGGTGTCGCAATTGCTTTGCTAATTTGTCAAAATCCTGAAAGCAACAACCCGTGTTACGGTCATATCGCATCAGCATTTGTCCAACACAATTAGAATTTCTTTCGAAATTCTAACGAATTGTTGCAGTTGTATTGCATCAGCCGAGGCATCAGCATTTCTTTAGCGCAATTAAGATTTTCTTCAAAATTCTAGCAAAGTTTTTGAAAAGTGTCTTGCTCTAAAATGGTACTTCAAAGCCTTAAACAATGTAATCGCTCAGCCTATATCAATTTCTTTTAAAATGAAGTCTTGATTTTACATGTTACAAGTTACAAATATAAATCATTTTTGTATAAAATTTTATGATTTTTTTTGGGGCACAAATATTAAACAATTAAAAATGTTATCGGTATATAAACGTGTTACCGTTTATTGAAAAAATTAAAGGTGAGCGTAGAGATCGTTGCAATACTAATTAAACATTAATCTGACATTAATTAAACACAGAAAGAAGCTCTCTTTCTCTTTCTCTCTTTGTCTCGTTGTTACCTGAACGTCATTTGCGCCTGTCACTGTGTGAAGGGATTTCATTGATATTTTGCGATGCGCTTCTTTAAACGGTGAGAAATTTGGCTGTGGCATCCAATTCGTTCCGTAGGAGATCGGATGAACATCCCCGCGTGCCGCATTGTTTGTGTCATTCGACGTTTCTGAGCGACCGCGTTCACAAACTGAAGTGATTTCGCCGTCGTCCATCGCCACGTTCGCTTCAGTGGTTACGAGCGTCTCTTCCGCTCTGAGAGTGAAAATGTTTGCTCAAAGGACGTTTTATTTTATGTAAATTGTTATTATTATACGTAACACTATTTCTCTCGCTTTATTTTGCTTCTCTTGCAACGAACTAACAAGCTAACGCGCGAAGAGAAACAATTAAAACGCACGAATCGCGATACTAACTTGTCCTGTGAACATTCCACGCAAGACTTGACTACCGCAAACGTAGTCCCAAATTTAGATAAGGTTTCTTTAATGACAGTTTCCAAGCGATCTGTAGAGTTCGTGCATCCCAGAGCGATTATCGCGATCGACATCGCGACAATCCAACTAATAAAACTGGCCGACATCACCGGCGGTTGTATAGGTACAGGATAGTACGAGGACCAGACTTGTTGCCACCAGGGATACGAAATATCGCGATGTTCAGACTCCTACGTCGATGTAAAGTGTAAAATTAACTATAAAATTTAACGCTTAATCATTAGTTTATTCTTATAATAATTAGTTATACTAATTATAATAATTAGACTAAAGTTCTTTTGTTCCATAAAATATTTTTAATATTTTCTTCTTTGGAAAGAGTTATAGACAATTAATGCCCTTTTTTCTAGCGTATACAAGCGCTTATCTTCTCTTTCATAAAAGCGGGCAATTCAAGCGTTACGAAAGCAATGCCTTTGTTAGTTACGGCAAGAATATAATAACGAGTTCACTCACGTAACTCCAATAATGCCAGACGCTGCAATAGAGTATCCTCTGGAGGATCAGCCATAGCCATAGAAGCGCGTTAACCGCGAGCCAGCTGACTGACACCTTGAAAAACGCACGTGTATAACGCACGGAAGGACATTAGCCAACACGGGAGATCGCAGAGACTTTTGTACCTGAAACCCTTTATAAATGAATGTCTCGCCTACGAGGCCCATGAGCCGCGTGGAGGACGGGGGATTCTTCCAGAGGACAAGTACCGCGGCTGTCAGAATTAGGAAGGACGGCAGGGTGTGGATAAAGTCCGGCCCGACCGCGATTTTCGCGTATTCGCGGAAAACCCTGTGTCGCAGAAACAAAACCTCCTGGGGCACGGAAAGCAGGGTCCCTATCTGGGTGTGCAGCGCGCTCAAGCAGGACATTACTGCTAACGAGGCTACGCGTCAGCCTGACCTCGGAATTATCCGTCACCGGCGAAAGAACGAATCGCGGTTATGGCGGTTATACAGCCGGTTACATCGAAACGTGTCTGACGTGCACGCCGAGATGAACCGCGAAAGTGAGCCTATCCTTTGTTCGAGAAAAAAGAACGAGTGACAGCGGCGGAAACACTGTAGCGTAAACACGGTAGAAGTCGCGCGCTAATTCCGCTCGCTAGGTTCTGAGACACGATTACTTTACGACGATACGAACGTTGCTTAAAGCTTAGTTGTTAAAAGTTGAAAATTACGAAGTCGCGCCACGTCTGTTCCGACAAACTGCGACTTTCCTGGAACGACTTGTTAATGGCGAAATTGTAATTAAAATTTTTAATTAATATCAAGTTTCTTGAAGTTGAAACTGGAAGAGTTGCAAAGAGGTTCAATTAAAATTTTGTGGAGGAAATAATTATGATGATATGAGAATTTTCGAGACAAAGGGGTGAAAGAGTTTCCAAGCGACTAGCGAACGTAAATGGATATTTATTCATAAAAATTTGTAAAATTTATCTAAAAGCGACTGTAGGTTCTTGTCCGGCTATCATTATATACAATTATATACAATTTAACGTTTAAACAGTCTATATGAGAAAGTAATCAGGTCCGACAAAGGATCCACATTTAGGAAAGTCTTGTGGCGCGGTCACCATGTCGCTAGGTTCTCCGACTTGCAGGATAACATCTAAACCACGTGTCCAATCAGTCGCATGCTCATCCCGCAACATCCAATAACCTGCGAAATCAAATAACAGTATTAGCCTCATAGAGTTATTACACCGCGTCGCTATTATACAATATGTCTCATATTTTGACATTAAAAATTGGAGCCAAAACGTTCGACAAATTAAAGATCGATTTTTCTCGAAAAAATTTATAGAAAAATTTCAATATTGGATATCTAACGATTAAACTAAAATTTAAAATTAAAAACCAAAAGTTTTCTTATTTATTATACATCTTGAAATTTAATTCGCAAAAAATTCTTTATCTGATCGCTAATAAATCATGAATTGCTGATATATCCTAGCCTATTTTGATAAAATTTGTATTTCCAATTTGTCGAAGAAAATTACCAAATTAACAATTAAAGCCGTTAGAATAGAGGCCTATATATTAAGTATTTATGTCAGTTCGATTAGCGAGAAGAGAGGATTTACCTGGATTATCGGCTTTAAACCGCAGCGCTACAGCACCGAACTTGGGCACGATGACGGTATCCTTGGATAACGCGCAATCGAGATTCCGCGAGAATAGCTGCCCCCTCTCATCGAGTTTTTTCACCTCTTGCAGTGACATACTTCGCCCAAATTGCCTGGCTCCCACCACGTAAAAACTATAGCCGTGTAGGTGATAAACTAGATCATTCAGACCACCTGTGGCAAAATGATGTTGGATTAACGGCCGTTCTTTAATAGAATTCTTTGTGGCGAAAAATTATTATCAAATTACCGCTATTCGTGACTTTAGCTAGAGAATTATTCTAATAATATTCAATTATATTATTATTTTATGATACTAAATTATACATTATGATTCTGAATATACACTGAATTATGTAACAAGAATTTTTTCCGCAGTATGAATAGGTCTAATAGAAAATGTAGTAAAAAATAATCACGTCATGTAGGAAATCGTTAGGCAAATGGTCAATGAAAATATAATTCGACGAGAAATATCACGAACCCATGGTCGACTGCTACAATTAGTTTCGACAATGTAATTGCGAAGCTTTACGAAGGAGACCAATCGTTCCACGTGCTATTATCAGAAGTCGCGGGATTTCTTTCGGCTGTCGCAATCGTATTGGAAGAAATCGCGTTGACGCGTCGAATATTATTCTTGAGGCGAAATAATATACACCTCCCTCACGAGATTTATGATGATGGAAATCTCCAAATCAATAACTTGAACTTTCGCGGCACGAAACGCGGACATCGGGGTCAAGCGATAAATTCTATTATGCACTAATGTTCTCTCAGTCTCTCACGTGCCGCTTCGCTCTGTGAGATTATCCCCAAGCATCGGGGACTGTGTAATAAGCTTAATAAGCTACGTCGTATATAATATTACGCAGAAGACCGCATACTCCTTCATACAATGAGTTTTTGCAGTAACCTTGTCATGCGTTTCATATTATCTGCCTTATCTTGACTTTTATGCAAGATTCTGAAGTGTAACATATATAATACATACGATGATTAACAAATATATACGATAATTTAAAAATTGTTTCTTAATCATAAAGTGTCCATTGAAATATTGATCATTAGAAATATGTTTGGTATGATCTTTGATTGGTATACGCAGTATAATGAAAAGAATCAATTTATGCTTAAGAAAGTTATGATTCTACTTTTTTATATATACCTATAAATGCAGTTGCATCTTACATCTCTCTCTCTCAGTACACTATTATTCGAAAAATATAGATCTCACACTAAACAGTGAAAAATCTTTCTTTACTACTTTTTTCTTTCTTGACTTAAAAATGCTATAACTCAGCTCAGTTATTAAATCACTCCGTATAATATCGATAAAATTACAGAGAAAGAAAAATGAAGAAATCTTGGGCCTCGTAAAATTACGGATGGAAAATCTATCTTTGCCATCTTTTCTTAGACTTTCTAAACATGAAATAAAACAGATATCTGGACCTCGGATGAGAACGGAAGAGAAAAGGATTGTAGAAAAACGTGGAAAACTCAAATTAATCACGAACGTACACGAGACGAACGTACACGAGACAAACGTACATGAGACGAACGTACACGTGTCATCACGAGTCGCATTTACGTTTTGATGACGTTTAAATGAGACTAATTACCCTGGTCCAAGAGAATAATCTCGACGGTGGCCCCGAGCGGCACGTGACGCACGTGCACGCACTCGCATATGTCGCCCGCGCCAACATCGCCGACCGGACGGCACCGTCGTCGCGATACGGTCTCGTTGCCCTCATTGAGATCGTCCTCGTTGCCGTCGCTGTTAGTGCACAGCATCCCCGGGGACACATCCCCACCTTGTGTCAATAGCGGTGACGACGGAAACGTGAAAGTGGCGTTGTCCACGTTCAACACTCGCGTCTCCGTCCCGCCGTTACCTGGACAGGAGGAAAGATTTTTGATTGAGTTGCGATTAGATAATCGAGCTTAATTGCGCGTCGCTCCCTCGATTCGAAACTATCCTGCGGCTCTCTTAATATCTATTTAATTACGCACTGTTTTCTCGATGTGCGTTGCGATGCGAGCGTCCGGAAATTTCTTCTCCGCGTGTATAAAAAGTGATCGATGAATATGTAGACCGTCCCATTATCGGTGCCTCATTAGCAACTAGATATTTCTAAGTGAATTTCGAGAGTTTTTCATAACGAAAATTTGATGAGAAATCAATATAGCATCTTCTACATTCAATATTTTGATGAGTTATAATAAAATCACGTAAAATTTTTATTGCAATCAAATTAGTTGAAATTTAAGAGTAAAATTTATAATTTTTAAATTTAATTTTGCTTCAACTTTTAATAATATTGTAGTTAAGTTTTTTGCGTTAATCATCTTAAGGGAAAAGATAAACTCTTAACTTAATTCATTAAAAAAAGTTAATCGGAAAGAAGTTTTGTGATTGTAAAAAAAAATAAAAGTGGTGAAAGTGCTTTCTAATCGGGATACGCTATTATGTAGAGTAGCAGCAAAATTTTTATAACCCGGATTTGAATATAATGCGGTGAATAAAAAATAGTGGTGAAACTTAGTTGGAAGAATTTGTATCGGTCAAGTCTGCCCGCGTTAATTAATGCCCCGTGCAATTATATCCCAGTCTTAATTGGCACTTTCACTCCCATCAGGCGCTTCCATTAGTTTTTTTTTTTTTTACGTTAGTTACGCACCTATCAGTTCCGTCGCTTGCATCTTGTAGTTAATCGGCAGGTACAGTGTCACATCCGTCTTGGGATTAGTCAGTATCTGCGGCATTTTGCGAATATTTTGAATATCCATGGCGCACAAATTCTCTCGATCGCCGCATTTCTGGGCGGGATTCGTCGTCACGGCCAGCCGGTCCGATCCTATCTCGTGGATATCGCGTTGATCGATAACTTCCGCCATTGCTGCAGGATTTTCCGAATTGCCTTTATAGTTGAGTATCGCCGCGCCATTTATCGCGCTCGTTCCACATTCCTTCGTTGTATGAACGTTCATCCAGTAGGAACCGATGCGTTTGCTCGCTTTGAGGACAAAGTCCGCCCTTTCACCTTTAACGAATATTGAAGACTGCTCAAGTCTCGGCGTACTCGATGAAAATCGGATTCGGATGAGGAATCGGGAAATGAAATCTCGCTTTGTGTGAACAATGACAAAGCTAGGCCATCGATCTTACGTTTGCGATATTGAATTCTAACTCGCTTACAAATCCTTAAAAGGTAAAAGTTGCGCGGCGTGCCACTTAAAACTCAGTGTATCCGAAAGCGGAAGCGTTTAAGAAAATAAATGTCATCGACTGTTACTTAATTTACAACTGAAAAATCAAGCCAACTTGTGAGACTTGCGCAAGATGTTTTCACCGTTTGCCGTTCTTGGGTCTAATCGCTTTACGCAATCAACTTCTTAACTCTTAAAAAACTATGCAGTATGTAAATCGGAGATATTTCGATCAAATGTATTCAATTTTTTCTCTCGACGATATCGGAAGATCGTTAAACGTAAAATAGGCATGTGCCTGCACCGTGCTAAGCGTATAGAGATCCGATTGAATTCCGAGAGAAAAATTAACAGGACTCCAACCTTTGGCCAGAGTAATCGAAGTGACGTGTCGCGACTCTATAGGATGTCCGTCGAGCGCGATCAGGAAAAGCGGATGGCCGTCGACGGAAAGCGTCACCGGGCATGCACCGGCACCTCCGGCATTAGCGACGCGAAATCTGTGACGTCGTCCTGGAATAACCGTGAATGTGCTCAGAGGAGTCGCGGGTCCGCTGGGCTGCCGACCTCGTCCATTGATTAAAAGAATTGCCGGTTTCGAATGACCCTGATTAAACGATACTTCCGGCGAATGTTGCCACTGGGTCACCAGAACCACGTGATTAGGATCGTCGATGTCGTAAAGGGCACGATGGGGTTCCCGAAGGTCCGCCTGTCTCACGATCAACGATCCGATAATGCCATTCGTGACGTCGGCTCCTGAAAAGTTTTTGTTTGTTTGTTTGTTTGTTTCTTGAAAAATGAATCAAACAATTTGTATGCTGGTCATATATTGTATTTCGTTGCGTTGAAAAATTATAATTAATATAATCAAAAGTAAATCGATAATATAAAGTCAACATCGTGAACAATTAAATCTATTGACATCCAATAGAAAACAATTTAAAAATAAAATATGCATATCCTCAATTTTGAATTCTATAAATAATTTTATAGATGATAGATGAAATATATATAAAATAATTTTATAGATAATTAAAATTGAAGAAATATAATTTTATAAATAAATTCTTATTAATAAATTAAAATACATTAATTAATTTGATTAATTAAATCGATGGCAATTGCAAAGTATAGATATAAATTTTAATTAAATATGTGAGTTTTGTAAATGTTTTTTATTGCGATCCACGAAATATTCAGCGCAAATAACAATTACCAACCTGCATGTGCATGCCAGAGATGTGTGCCCGGTGTGGAAGCGCGAAATTTGTATTGGAAAGTGGTGTAACTTGGTATCGGACATTGCGTGACCAATGGTGCGCCATCCATGTAAGGCATCTCCATTTGCGTTTGTCCACGCCAATGTACCGCTGCTGCTTTGCCAGGAAGACGATTTATCACATCCACCACTAGGATATCGTTTTCACAAACCTGTAAAAGCGTAAACACGTGTGAAAGTTCGCAACTAATCATCGGGCGCGATCATTAGAAATGTTTACTGAGACGTTAGAGACATCCTTACGAAAAAGGCCACTATATAGTTATAATTTTGATTGTTACTGTGAAAGTAATATTATAATATGTAATAATAAATGCATTTAATAACTGACTTTAATATATATTGTTCTTGTTTCATTTTAGATCATTGTTACACATATATATAACTATAAAAAAATATTCAATATTTATATTTTTAGAAAAGTTTTATTTTATTTTGATTTCATATAGTTTTGAATATAAAAAAATTAAAATTTTAACGTTTTAATTTGTATTAAATAGCATCTGATTTAGTTCTTCCCTTAAATACTTTCAATTTCAAGTATCAGGTTTAAGTAACATGTCCGATGAAACTTTCTTCTCTTTCTCTGTTAGAAATAGGAATATACGTTTTAAAAGTGTATTAAAGAATACCAAACAAAAATGACATAACAGATTTAAGAGAGGCTGTTAAAAATGGGTAATTAGCACTTGATTCCGCGAAGTGAGAAAAGGCACTTAGCTTCAATCAACATTTCTAAAGCTTCGGAATGTTTGCGGCCAAGGAAGACCAATCGGATGCCTAGCAAATTTCGCTTCACTTCAAAGTGTTCACTCAGTTAAACGAGGCACGTGCGCGAGATTATTCCTATATATTGAAGGGGCGTAATTAATTACCAAGAGTGTGTATATTGAGTACGTGTCTCAATCATCACGCGGCATTTAATTTTAACACGAGGTAGAACCTCCATTTTCATTGCAATTACGGATTACTAATTGCATATGAAAGCGTATTGATGTTGGCGAAGCCGCGTGAAACAGAACACATTCGATTCTACATAAATTTAATGCAATTTTTCTAAAATTATAGCAACCACATAGCAGCGAGAACACATTCGTATCATGGAATTAATCGTACATTACCGATCAATTGCGTATAATATCTACTCATCAGTTTAATCTCGAGTCCCAAAGTAAAATTCAATATTCAATTATTCACAAATTCAGTTAATACCTAATTCCGGATTTAGTTTAATAATAATCAAACTAAATATATAACTGAATTGATATTTACTTGACAGCTAAACTCGTTCTATGATTGCTCCCGCGTCTTAGACAATAAAATTGCAAAATAACACGGAAAATTCTCAATGCGTATAATAAATCATTATGGTGTATGCTCTAATTAAAGAGAAAGGGAGAGTGTAGAAAGGAACCGTGCGATATCGTAAGCAAATTGTGCTCTTGCACTGAACTTCATTGAATTCCCGGCGGTAAGTGTGATGCACCCGGACTATTGATCGCTGGTTGAACATCGGGGTCATACCTGAATACTGGGTCCTGGCATTTGACGATTGGCCGTAAGTATACCCCGTCTCTGTCCATCCGCGGAAATGCAATGGTTAGCCAAGCATGCCGTCTGATTCAATAGACAGTCACCGCATGATCTGTAAGGAACGTCGTAAAATCGCAATCTCTATAGCAACTCTAAAGCAAGTACATACACCTACTGGAAGAAATCAAATCGTCGTACTGTAACTTTGTTAGAGTTTTGCACGAGAAACTTTTCGAGAAACTTTTCGTGAAATTCCTCATTTACTTGCCTTATACAGATTTTCCGGTGACCTTCTAAAAATACTTTCACATACGCGAAGATAAGTTATTGCATATAAGTGCAATTTTCGCAAGAAAAATAATACCGGATGATTACAACATCTTAATTGAAGACGGTTGATATGAATGAACTATTCGTACGATTTATGAAAGATGAAAGGTAGCGGACTGTATTATTTAGTGTAACAAATACTTGCACCGTTTATTTAATTTTATTCGCGTTTATCAAATAACTGTGAGATCGTCGATTTGGTCTCCCCGATAAGAATTAAGAATAGTCCTGTGCCTAATGCAATATTCGTTTTGCTTGTCAGTTTCGACGACACATCGCACGATTGATCGCGAGAGTCTTCCGCATTACACCAGTTAACGCTTAGAAATTGCGTAAGGCTTATTACGCCCCGACGAGTCCGAAACCGCTGATGCGGCACTATATATGCTGCCATAATCGTTGCACGGTTAACGTAACACACAGTAGAAAAATCGCTACAATTGCTACAATAATCCTGCAATCGCAAAAAAGGAATTCTGTAATAATAGCGCACGTAAAGAAAAATATAATTGCCTTGCATGAGGCAATTACGATCTAAGACGTGTTTTATTAGATATATATAGAGATACTTTCCCTTTCGAGTGTATCTTTTTGTTTGAAATGTTCGAATAAGTGAATTTTCCATAAAGGATATACACAAGTTAATGTATTCATGACTTAACTTCAAGGTTGTTACCTTGATATAAAATAGATACAATTATAATACAGATATTTTACAAAGTATAGAAGATAAACGCAATTTTCGCGTTTATTTTTTGCGCAATACTTAGCAACTCAACTTTCATGTAATACATTCTTATCTAATTTTCTTATATTTTTCATAATACATATTAAATTTATACACAACTGGCTGAAATATATTACTATGCAAATCCATTACAAAATATAAGTAACTAACATTTAAATATCTAATTCTCTTCGCGAAACCTTTATGATATATATATTCTTCCCTAAATCCTTCTGGCTCGATTTATTTATTGCTTTCTTTATTTTCCATATACACAACATTTAAATATCTACTTTAATTTGAAGAATTCTTCGAAAAATTGTAAAAGAAATATAAAAGGTAAATGAAAATATAAAGACACGTAAAAACATCATAATTCGACGCTTGCTGATTATTTATTAGATTATCAAAACGCTGATCACCTATGTTAGTGCGATACTCAGCCCCATTTGACAGTCCGCGTAAAAACAGGATGAGTATTATGGCTTTTGATATTTTTTTACGTATAACGAAGTTTATCGAGTGTCACGAGTATGTAGATACTAGATCTTTACAAAACGGATTTAAGGCGCGGCTAAGTGATTTTCTGGCTTACTTGCTGAGCGTTTGGAAGACTTCTAACGTGAGTTTCACCCGGCAGATCATAGGCCAATCCAAGTGGTGACACGGTCTGTCACAGGAGAGGAATGTTTGTTCTGGAAAAGAAAAATAGAAAGAGTCAAGGAAAGAAAGCAAGGAAAAAAAACATTTTTATCCTCGAAGCGAAGAAAGCAGTTTTCCTTGCCCCCGTCAACCGCAAAAGAAAATCCAAACCGCCAATTGGTATAAGAGATGAAAGTTCAAATCACATAGAAAGTGCCACGTAAAGTGCGTATAGTAAAGAAAAGTTAATGATGCGCGCACATGGTAGGTACACACATCGGATGCTGCGCGCATTAGGAAGAACAAAAATACACTTTGCACATTATCATTATGGTCATCATTATTTATCGTTATTGTATTGCAGAGCTCTAGACTGCATTAGCAAGCATTAAGTCGTTTTTAACAGATTGTAACTATAAGTCTTCCTGTATTCAAGTACTTCTTACATCAATTAACGTTATTAAACATGTACCTATTCTAAAACGTACTGTTTTAATGAGGGAAATTTAGGGATTATGGGACACAGAGGACTTACATGAAGCCTGCGTATGTCCGCGCACTTTAACTTTTATAAACTAATTGTTTCAACTTACTGGGCCTGTAATTGTTAATATGCAAAAATGTGGCCGCAGCGAAGATCATAGTGACAACCACGAGACATCGTAGAATGTACGTAGTCGGTGTCGCCACATGATGGTGACCGGATTTAGGGGAATACATCGCCTACCAACGTTGTTATGCGACAATAACAAGAGGTGACGACATTTATTCCTCGTGAGCTTTAGAGAGATCGACGGATTGCGGATGCAATTTAGGTGAACGATTAATGTTCACAAAGTATACATGTGTCGATTAAATTGTCGAAAACCATGAAGGCTATTAAGCAGCGAGGTGTGTGTATTTAATGACCAATTGTCGAGATATCGTAAATTTCTGTCAATAAGCGAGAATCATTTTTTGTTTCCATTAGATTGAGTTTTCTGCTGAAAGGCTTTGAACCAAATATCGGTGTCAAGGGTAATAAAAATGGAGGCGCCCGGTGGAGAAAACCGACTCTGAAAAGAAAAGAGTAGCCATTTGTATGAGACGAGACCGAAAGTTGAGTCGTTGCTTGCCTCGTTAGGCAGACTCTTTCAAGCTCCCGTCTTTGAAACAAGCCGTTCATCGATCAACTTTCATGAGGCAACTGTGAACGAATTGTCGGAATCAATTTTGAAAAGTAATATAATTAACGATGATTAATCACGTATTGGATTTATCAGACGCTATTTGTCACGCTTTAACTACAGTGCTTCTGAAAATTAACAATTAAGTTCTTCATTTAATTATAATTGCAAAGTTGATAGGTTGTTCAAAGATTTTTCAACAGATTTTTATCATTATAAATGCAATGAGTTATAATTATTTCCTTAAACTTAAATATCGCTATATTCCTGAATAAACTGAGTCTCATGGATGAAAATCAACGGAATAGTAAGTAAGGTCAAGAACGTTTGTGCTATTGCCTTATAATCATTTTTTGTCCTCCATTAGATGATCATTATCACGTAAAGGCTTATTACGTGGACTAATCTAATATATTGTATAATATTCATATAACGTGTAATAATCCGGTCACGTGTGACGCACGGAATCACGCATTCGAGAATTCTCTTGACCGAAAACGTTAGTCACACTGCCATGAATTTCACCACAGGAATCTTTTTGCAGCACGGAAGCGAATTGTATAATACAAACGCATAGAGTTTATCTCCCAATTATAAGGTGATATGTTATCGAAATTCTGTATGAATAATTTCAATGTAAATTGCGACTCGCGTAATTTTTTTATAAAGTTTGAATCAACTATTGATACAAATATATAGGAAATCTTATCGGTGTTTTAAATCTAAATGATATCCTGTGTGCAATTTCGTTTATCTATCAATATATTGCATTACTACGTCTTGATTTATTCTATTTTTGGACATTAGCCTTCCATTGTGAAACGCAAAGTCATGTTTGCGTCAATCGATAATCTATTCATGCCGGTGTATCCCGTAGTTAATGCAATACGCGGGCAATTATCAATCAACCATTGTATCCCTAAACCTAGACGCGACAGAAAAAAACGCAAGAAAAATACGACGAAAATAATTCGACTCCCTTAACGCGAAAAAAAACGTATATAAAAAGAAAACGTATATGAGGAAGAATATAGATCTTTATGTCACTGCACCACTGCGGACATTTACGTGGGCGACCGATGTAACAAAACCGCGGGCACAGTCGCGCTTCTCGTCGAAGACTGATAGGAACACCGAGACTCCGAAATTCGTTGCCAGAACTGACGTTTCTCTCCCGCTCCCTTTCGCCGTTTCTATCGTTCTTCCTCGCTTCCTTATTGCCTTATGATCGATAGTACGTCTAAGTAAGGATTAGTTTGGGCTTCGCTTACTCGCGTAAAATCGTCTAAAGCGAATAAACCGGACCCGCAAGAAGAACAACGGTCAAAAGAAATAAACACTGACAAAAGTCGCGGTAAAAGTATTTACGATAACTTTACGAGCGTTCGCTACATGGGAAATATGAGACTGCTTTTACGAATTACGACGTTGCCTGCATTATGTTTTATGGATTCAGTCGCATCGAACAATCGCGTCGTCGACAATAAAAGAATATTTCGTTACGCAAAAGCGGTTACAAAAAAGTTGATCGTATCAAGACTTTTTCCATTCGAATACAAATTGCTTGTTATTATGTTGTTGCAAAGAACCGCTGGGGCTGCGTACATTGATGCGGATGATAAATTAATCGAGATCGATCTGAAGCTATTGAAGTATATACGCGATAAGTAACAACGCGACGTCTTTTATTTTATATTTTGCTATTAAATTGATATATCTGTCGTATATTATTTCATCAGTTTGAAATTGATTTTTATTAGTATATAAAAATATATCATGATGGGCTTGAAAGAAAAGTATTGAAACGACAATATTTTTAACACCCGGATATTTATCTGTCAACAACTAATAAAATCGAAAAGCGAATTTAGATCGCTAATGAAACGACGTCCTAAAGATATCTAAAGATGATTATGATCGGGACGAAATGATGGCTGGATTCTCATAAATCACTACACCACTGTCGGTTATCGGCACGTGAACCCGCCGTGTAACGACCGACGACGTCGCCGGTACCGTCGCGCACCCGGTAGCCAACTGACGAGGAGGCCCAATTTCGTTGCTGCGGTCGTGCAAATGGTGACGTCATCGTTTTCCCTCTCTAGCCCACCCCGGTGGTCGTCTACGTCCTCGAGGACCAAAGATCATGATCGTTTTTTATGTACCCAACCAGCTTTTTATATGCGCATCCCCGCGCGATTGCGCCAACACCTCGCGTGTGTTGAACATGAGACGACCTGTATGCCCGAGATATGTGTCAGAGGCTCTGTAACGTCAGTGAAAGTTCGCCGGCGGGCCCCTCTGATCGCGGGCCCCTACCATCCTCGGGCAATCAGACCCCCGAGTTCCATCTCCCTCAGTCGGCCACGCGAATACTTTCATCTCCCGACCTTTCTCCTTCGAGTTGGTCCAGACGGCGCATAGATTTCGCTTTCGCTGATGCCCAATCGATTCCACTTTTACTTATGGATGGATAGAAACAGTCGCTACTATATGTGATAGAAAACAAGTGACGTTTCGCTGTAGCAGGATACGTCTAAGCTCGCGTTTTCTTCGGTCATTCACTGAGATTGCGACATCGTCGGCTTGCTCGAGCGAAACTTTCTAGAGAGAAAGATAATCAGATATTTGGAATATGTACCTGCATGATAAATCCATAGATTGAAGATGAAGGTGTAAAGTCGATGAATTTAATTATCCGCGCCGCGAAGTATTTCTCGGTCAATACAACGAGACGTTGGCATATCGAGAGAAACTATCAAAATTCGTTAGCGTAGGACGAAACATATGTATATATAATGTGCAAAACATATATAATATAAATTTAATTCTCTCTATGCGCTTTTTTAAGATATACAATCAATATTTAAAATTGTTCCTTTGCAGTAGAAAAAAAAGAAAGGATGAAAAGAAGGAAAAAAGTGAGAAAAAAAGAAATCATAAAAATTGTAATAAAATTTGAATTATGATATAACGCCTACTTTTTCTAAATTTCTCTTTTCTATCGAATTTCAAAATTTTTTCAAACAAGATTACTTTCTTCTTAAATCTAGTAGCAATTCTTTTTAAACAAAATTTTCTTTTAAGTTAAAATAAAATTAGAGATATAGCATGCAAAAGAATTAAATAATGAATGGCGTGGATTTGTGTAGAGTTAATTAGAATGATCGATTTAAGTTTAGAAAGAAATAAAATGGAAATTGCTGAAAACGACATGGCTTTGCATTTTTCTCCGCGGAAATGTATTACCGATACGTATGTACAAAGCACTAAAGAAAACCGTTGCGTTTCCTGTCGTCATGACACAACAGTCCGAGCATTTTTTCTGCGCAAACATGTCAAAGATAGTACACGAAGGAAAGAGCTGTGTGAAGCCACGGTACGATTATTAGACTTTGAGATCGATATGTCTATTAGAACATTTTTTTTGTCCGAGTATTTCACCCGCAAATTGATACGCAGAATGTTACATGAATAAAAATTTTTTAAACTTCGATGATTGGCAGTATACCATAAAATTATAACTCAAGCAAACATATCGCGAAATGTAAAATTCCTATACATTTCTCTTACGTGTTATTACCTAATACATATTGGATAACAAAGTTACATTACTTAGATCCGTACACATTACGTTATCTAATCCGTACTTAAAAACCGGTTGTCATTCACGTCATTCTGAGCAAATATGTTACTTCCTAACTTTGTAGGTATAAGAACGCGTGTTTCCAGTTATCTCGAATAATAATTCGACATTATATCTTTCTGTTATTTAGTAGCTCGACTGTAATTCTATTACGTTTCCGTCTTCGTCTGCTTATAAAGATGCATCAGGGAGAGTTGTTGGTAATGCAATCATCCGATCTAACTTAACTGTAACTCGCTGTCGCTCGAACATTGCTCAAAGTGAAACTGTTTAATCGCGCGAATTTAGCGAAGTCATCGTAGTAAAACTAAAAACATTACTTGTCACTTAGGAAAGTGAAAGACACATCTGTTTCCATATTGCTAATAAAAATTCTCTTCCCTCTTAACAAAGTTTCTTTTTCTTTAATTGATATTAAGTAGTACTCGAGTGAAAATCTCTCTTGCATAAAAATGTTTTGCTCGATACATTTTGCGTTCTGCATTCAGCAGTTGCCGATATTGATCTCTATGTGAGTCACTGGGTAATCAAGATTCTATTTATCTGAATGTTAGAAAGGAGGTTAATAATTTTCGCGTACGCATATACAATTGAAAATGCTGTAAAATAAGCTGTAAGAAAGAGAGAAAGGCTTTATTTAAATGAATAATGCTTTTCCTTCCTGTATCTTCTTAAGGTAAATGTACCAATGCCTGGATAGTCAATGGACACGTACCTATCTGGACACCATTATCATTTTAGTCCTTAAATAAGTATAACGCAAATTAAGACCAAAGATAAAAATATTTTTTCTTGTATTTCGAAATTTTAGTTATATTAGTATCCAAACGTTAATTCGCGTTGTACTTATCTAAGGCATAGGTACGTATCCACTGATTGTCCAGGCATTGATACATTTGCCTTAATAATTTTATGGAAATGCAAAGCAATGTGAGTACATCGATCATATTTTACTTCGTTGCAAATTAATATTTTCACACTTCCTGCATTATGTTTATTTCAATATTTATGTTAGGTGACAATATACTTTCTATACCATCGTTATTTATCAGGAAGTTTTCGGAGTGAGGCTCTCGAAATTATATGTTATTGAAACAGCTTCGTATACAAAATAAAAGTCCACGCTTACCGTGTGTGATAATAATTGACGCTTTCACTTGTTTAATTCAACGTAAAGCATCTCTCATACTTTTTACTATCTATTAAATTTAAACAAGTGTCTCGTACGCGTATTTCGCTAATACAACTTCTAGGAAGCGCGAATGGATCATGGATAGATTCACGTGCAAGTTACATCTACGCAAGGCTGATCACGACAATCAATTTGATCGTCAAACATTCGCAAATGGCAAATGCATAATCGCGTATGTTTTGTTACCGAAATCATAAAATGTGTGATAGGTATAATCACGATCATCAACGAAAATTCAAAATCATGCATGTATAGGTATATAAATGTATATACGCTCATTTACTGATTGCGCAATTAAAGCAATAGATATATATCCGTAATATAATTGTCGCACTTCGTCGACATGTATATAATCAACCAACACATCTTTCGTGTACGCATATTAATTATTCCCTATGCAATTTGTCCTTTCGATTAACAAATGTGTGCAAATTATTACGATGAGAAAGGGAATAAATCGGAACATTTTTACACGCGATTTGTAATTTCCATAACAATTGCCAGGGAAAATTAAAAAGAAGTCGTTTAAAATTATTATACAAGAAATTATATACAAAAAATCTTAGTAAGATTTTGTCTCCTGATTGAACAGATATCTATTATTAATTGCAAGCGAATAAAATGTTAGCGATCAGCTTTATAGCTTTTTAAATACATCAGTTTGTGAGTTACAATTAAAGTTGCTGGAAGGCAAAACACCGGTGAAACTTGCTATCAAAGAGCCTGAGCAATCACAAAGAATAAATTCTTGACGGATACTTTTTCGAAGTATAAAAGAGGAGAAAGTGAAAGATATTTAGTCAGCCACGAAAAAAGGCATTGATATTCGGACACGTTAAATTGTGATTAATAAAAAAATTCGAGCACCTCTAAAACGGAAGTGACCCATTATCGAAAAGCGACATTGTGTGGGCGCATGCTGTTGCATACTTTCACACAGGACTTTCGATTTTAGTGTCGGTACATTTTAACAATATATTACTAGGCGCGTGAAAAAATTTATCATACTATTCACGTTTTCAATATTGCGATAATGCGAATGATAATAAACAAAATTTCTGTCACATATTATTATTTATATTATTTTTTTTTACACTGCATTCATCCTAACGATAATTTTTTTATCAGTTTTGCAAATAATTCAAAATATGTAATAGAACATAATAATAAAAATAATAATATAAAATAATGTAAGATAATATAAAATATAATAAAACAATTTAATGTAATAATAATAATACAATATAATAAAATTATTTCCAAAGTTGCAATTTATTTATAAGAGCGATGTGTACTTGTATTATCAAGAAAATTGTGTATATAGGTATACATAATAATTATGCAATATATTAATTATAAAAAGAATTAAATTTATTTTGTTATAATATAATTATTTTCTGACGTTCGAGACATTCGAGTTATTTTTAGAATTAATTAAATGCATATAAACGTGTACGCAACATATTTTTTCGGTGCATTTCATCAAAAGAATTAAAAAATACGTTTGTATGTAAGTGAAGGCAAACAACTTTTACATTCTTATATAAGTGAAGGCAAACAACTTTAACAAAACTGGTAAAAATAAAAATAATAATACTATATATAAAATATACGATTTCTGCGTGTAAAATGTGCGGACATTTATTTAATTGTGCTTTATTTAAAAAAAATATGTAACAAAGATATTTTTTCATTACAAAATAGAAATATTTTACATTTTGTATAAAATAAAAATAAAAATCTTTAATTGCTGCCAGTTGATAAAAAAAGAAGCCATATGTATGACAGAAATGTTATTAAATAATTATATTATCTTTGTATACTTTTATTTGTTAATAGTAATAATCCTTTTTCTGCTTGATATTTTAAAAAGGTCCTATCTACTTGCTTTCTATCAGATGTTAAGATTGATGACATTATGTCTGAAAAGACGACAGTTAGTACAATATGTTTCGAGTTGACATACACTATACACTATCACTCGCATTATATCTGAGAAATGTAGCCGCGAGCGATCAGCATCCTCGGCAGTGGGTAGTTAGTAACAGAGTTGCATGTATGTACATACATATGTGCATAACTGTAAATTTTGATTAAGGTCATTCACCTCTTGCACAGACTCGATCCAATCATGCAAAACGCTTTTTCACTATCTCAAGCACCCTTGGGGACATATTAAATGGTATATCGTGATTCGGAAGAGGAGAATTTCTATATTCCTTTCTATATTGGAAATCTTTCGCAAATAGCACAGTCAATAGTTTTGTCAATAATAAAAAATAACCTGGATGTGTATACTTTTAAATTTTATCTCGAAACTTTCGAAAAAATGGAATGTACTCTGCAATTTTAACAAAAACATTCTACACTGTAAATCATATAAGAAATAACTTAACAATTTAATATAATTAATGTCAATGCATTTATATAATATAAATGTGTACAATATGCTGATTTTAAATATTTAAGCTAGTTTAAAGTCAACAACTTATACGACTCAGCATATGAGAATACTGGGTCGTATACATTGTTGACACTTTAAACTAGCTTAAATGTAAATTTAAAATCAGCATTATATTATTTACTATATATATGTATATATTATTTATATATATAGTATTTTATTATATTATTTACTATAGCTGTATTGTAATCTTTTATACTACTACTTATATCACATCTGTTTACGTACATTTTGATATAAGAGAAAAAAAATTGTTTTTAGAAACTAATACTTATGAAATACCGATAGAAGCTGATATTTTGGCTGCGCTCCTTTTGACGCTTTCAGCGCTGAAAACATATCACTCTATCTTTATTTGATATTCGATATGCAACGAAAGCGTCAAAAAGAACGCAGCCTTAGTTTGATATTTCTACATTGTGCCCTTTTTAAATTCATTTTAGAGAAAATAACTGTAATTATATAACGTATTATAAAACGTAGACATAGAGTTAATTAACATAAATAGATTGGTGCTAAAAAATCAGTTGTCTATTTTTGGATTTTTTTGTCATTTAATTATTAAATCATTTATCATTTATACAAATAATGTGCCATATAAATAATTAATTGACGTAAGAGCGTCCTTTCTATTTATTACTTATAGCGAAAATATAAGAAAAACTTTCGAATGTTTGAACATATTTGGACTTATTAAATTTATATTTGAATCAATTAGGCAGAAAATCAAATTTATATTTGCTTTTAAGTAGATTATGATAAAGAAATAGAATAGTAACATCTAAGTAAAATATATATAAAAATAATATTTATCTAAATAAATATAATCCATATACATATATAAGTTTATGCATATTATTAAAGATTTTAAATATTAAAGATTTTAAAACAAGATAATGTATACAGTGTTTCATTATCAGTAGTTGCTTCTTAAGGGTAATTTATATATTTTTCTCTTTTATTTCCTCCGGAAGTATTGGCGAAAGCTATATGCCAAATATAGCCGCACAGCATGAACTTTTGAACTGGTTCGACATTTCAAACTACAAAGCTGAATGCTTTGCGGTAAACAAAGAAGATTGCTCTCACGAGTGAGGCACAGGTATGCTTTTATCTCATGTTCCTATACTTCAAAATGGACGTTTTTGCTTTGGATTTATTTAATTTTCCTTAGTATTGGACCTTTTACTCACCTGGTATGGGCGTGAAATAAATAATGGTCGTGACCACGGAGCTCAGGCCAACAAAGATCCCGAATCTGAAGAGCATGGTGCGCCTGACGGATCGCGACTTGTTCAGCCGAGATAGCCGGAGAGTCGCGAAAGGCGCGAGAAAAGCAAGCCGAGAGAAGGAGCACGGACTGTCCGATGTCGTAGCCGCGGACACACTAACGCTCCTTGAGCAAGTTCATTGCCAGGGAGAGAGTCGATTCCCGGTTAAAAGAAAGATGTTTCAATTGCGGAAGCACTAGCGTATACACCGTGCCGTTTTACGGTCTCCCGGCGCAGCAGAGTATACATGCATGCACATACGTATCTCCCCGAAAGATCGCGATACCTGCTAATCATCGGGGAAATCGTGAACTTCGATGACCCTTTCGCGAGAAGGTATTCTTCTCACTTCGAGCTTTCCTCAACGATATTATTATAATAGCGCGAAATAATTAAAAACCGCGTTCTTATAATAAGTAAATTATCTTCTTTGCGAGACGCGAAAGTTGGAATGATTATAAGTACTTTGTAACATTAATCACTTCTCTTTAGAACTTTAATATTTTCTATTACAATACGTTTTCGATTGCATTTATGTTTAAATATTATGGTCTGTTGTTTTCACTTTTTGCACATTCTTGGGAATTCTTATATTAATTCTTTCCCGCTCCCTATTCTTAACTCATCTCGATGATAACAGGCTTGAGGCCTCTTATTTTGTGAGCTTTATATATGCATGTTATGCATTTTTCTACATATTTCTATTGACAATAGACATATATTTAATTTATAACGATTTACAGTTTACTTATTTTTTACTTACCTAATGAATAACGTGTTAAAAGAACAAAATTAATTAAGCAGTAAAAAGTTAAATATTAATTTAACTCCAAAAAAGTAATAAGAAAGAGTAATCAATATATACGTTAATATTTGAAAACTTTAGTTTACATTTTTATCTTTATTACACGTTATACATTTTTATCTATTTGAATTATCATATGACATGTTATTATTTTATTATGCATTATATATTAAGTTACTTAATTATATTAATTAAAGTAATTTAAATCGACCGTGACTGGCAATCTATAACGTCTTTCCGATATGAACATTGAAAAACTGTGAGCCAACTTGGTTTGTTGGGGAGCAGTGTGGTCTAGTGGTAGAGGGCCAGACTCGTAATCTGTGAAACCGGGTTCGAGTCCACTAGAGCCATGTAGCATGGAATTAATTTTCCAAAAAGCAGTTGGTCCAGAATGGTCCCCCAGGTTGGGGATTGCGACGATAGGCTAGTTCCCTATCTCGCTAAAAAACCGAAAAAATTACTAAAATTTTCATGCGCGTCACTAATTAGATGACGAGGCATTTGGCTATTTTATAGAGAGTCATATAGTTGCTCCCGCCGTTTGCCCGCGCTTGCTTGAGTTTCTTCACGTTGACATTCAGAGCACTGGGCAGAAGTCGCATTGCGCCAACGCTCGCGAGAACCATCCGCAAGCCTAGAAGAAAAAAATATATATACATATATTACAAGGAAGAAGGCAGTACAGAAGGCGATCCCTTCCATGCCTTGTCTTGTAATATATATGTATATATATTTTTCAATATTTAAAAAAAAACCAAGTTGGCTCACAGTTTTTCAATGTTCATATCGGAAAGACGTTATATATTGCCAGTCACGGTCGATTTAAATTACTTTAATTGTTATTCTATACTGGCGAAAGAAATTTATTATCCTGTTAATTATATTAATCAATTATTATGTAATATTAATATTTATTAATTACACTACGTTCATTTTATATTATATATATATTATTTTAAAAAATATATAAAGTCCACAGAGAAATGTACTAAATATGTTTTGTTACTGTCTTTATGGATTGAAGACTTTCCTAATATTCGAAAAAAGGTGAAACCGACCCTATATAATATAAATGTTTTATATGTGGTATATCTTCCATAGAGTTAGAAATAAATAACCCTAATAATTTAATATTGTCTATAATAGACTATAAAAAAATACATATATAAATAAAACTTTTGTGTCTATATTTCATTTTTAGTTTAAAAATGTTGTATAAATTTTAATAAATAAAAAAGACAATATGTAAGTAAGACGAAGAAAAAAATAATATTTAATGCAAAAAAATGATATAAAGATGTAAATTAATATTTGTAAGAGTTCAAAGTATTTGAAAGCATTCAAAAAATAGCTGAAGAAAGTACATAAGTAAAATCACACATTACATTATACTTTATAAACACAATTAGAATTTCATTTAACAAATATTTTGTTCGTGCATTATATGTATTATCAAGGGAAATCATTGCAGATTAGTGTACCATGAGAGAACGTGATGGCGATACCGCCGCGAACAGCTGGGACCTTCCTTTCCTACTTGCGCAGTAGACCGGTCTTGCATGAGGTCGTCCGGCAATTTAAGGTTATTACGCACGTACGAAAAAAAATAATATTATGATTGAAGTCACGAATCATAATTTCAACAAGGTGTATCCACACCTGGAGCACACGTTGAAAAATGCGAGTTTTATAGCGATTGATGGGGAATTCACAGGTATAGAAGGCGATGATGCAAAAAATAGGTTAGTTTGCACTGTCCCGGGAACGTATAATCGAGCGTTTCGATGAATATTGGTAACAACGCTTCACATTTCGCAACATTTCGTTGCAGCTTGTTCGATTCCGTACACGAGCGCTATGAGAACAACAGGAGGCACATTCAGCCGTACATAATAATTCAATTCGGTATCTCGGCGTTTCGACGAGTTCACGATGAGACCAAGTACACTGCGGAGACCTTCAATTTCTTTCTGCTGCCTAGGTCCATTCCGTCAAAGAACAGACAATTTCTGTCGCAGGCTACAGCGTTAGAGTTCCTGACCATGTATAGATTCGACTTCAACAAAGTATATATGCATATCTTATGTATCCATTACAGATATTAACTTATTTTTTACTGCGAGTTACTACTAATTATAATTAGGATCTTAAATTATATCTGACGTTTCATTCTGTAGGAATAAAGAATTTATGTGTATGTAAAAAATTTCAGCTTGTTTATGAAGGTCTTTCATACCTGGATGAAATCGACGAGGCAATCTTACAGCAGCAGCTACAAGAGAACACGTTGTTCGACAATGTGGAGCAGTCTCTCTCTTACGGAGAAGAAAAGGATTTTAAAGATGTAATTGTTCAAATATATGAATGGCTGAAAACAGCTGGTGAAACAGACTCTTTTAAAATTGAGTCCCCTACTCCAACTTTACAGTATTATATGCATAAAGAATTGAGGAGACGTTTCCCAAATGTTTGGACCTACTCGGGGAACAATATGGTATGTATAGCCATACTGCTTTTCAGGAAATAAGGACTTTCTTTCAAATTTCTTAGGATTTCTTTAACTTTTTAGGTAAATGTGATTAAAGTGCCACCAGACTCAAGAAGAATTTTGGAAGAGGAAGAAGGCTCTATATTAGAAAATGTATTGCTCGAGTCATACATAGGTTTTTCAAAAGTGTTCAAGCTCTTGGTTAGTCTGAAAAAACCTATAATTGGACATAATTCTTTTTTAGATTTTATGTTTATGCATCAACAATTTTACAAGCCATTACCACGTATGTATAATTTATTTTTTAAGTTTTTCCGTTATTCGCGATACACACCAAGGGGGTGAGAATTAAATCGCAGTTAGTTATGGATAACGTTTTGCAGGAAAATATACTGATTTCAAGAATAATATACATCAACTATTTCCAACAATTTACGACACAAAATTTTTAAGCTTTGAACTGAGAGAGATTCTCCAAACAGAAGGTAATTATTTAATATTTATTTATTAGTTTGTATGATTATTGTGCAGAAACATATTAAATACATTCTTTTTTTTTTTCAGAAAAATGGAAACTTAATACTCTAAGTGCTTTAGTCAATTATTTTACAGACGAGCGAGGAAAACGTGTAGCGCTAGGATCGCCTATTATTCAGCTCATAAATTCAGACGAATTAGATGGTAGATATGTAGTTTTTTCTTATATTGATTCTGTATAATACTACTGTTAATTTATGAGTTATAGTATTTTCCTATTTTTAGATATTATGTCTTCTAACAATAATAGATATCACACCGCAGGATGGGATGCTTATTTTGCCGGTTACATATTTATTAGATTGGCTCATATATTTGTTACAAAACAATATGGACAGTAAGTTACGTATTGCATGTACAATTAAAAGTCGATAATTATTCATTTTTACTCTTAGCATATTTAGTAACCATATATATATTTTATTCTCTTGCAATTTTACAGAAGTTTAAGTTCAAAGCAGTTTACGCATACAGAACTGATGAATAGCGTAAAAAGATATGCAAATTGTGTAAATATTATACGCGGCCATACGTCATACTTGGTGAGAATAATGCGAAGTATTTTAACGATAAATATATTATTTACTTTGCGAGAAGAATAGTCGACCGTATACCATTTTTTTCATAAAGAAAAAATTTGCTAGAGATTTGACGGACCTGAACCGAAATCGACTCGACCAAAATGGCTTTATGTGAAAACGTTAGAATCGAAACCGATAACCGCCTCACAGGTATTATTTTTAATTATTGCACATAATATTGCAAATACAGTAAAATTAAAATCTTAAATACATATTTCGCATATTTTGCATATAGCGATGTACGTAAGATGAATGGTTGCAATCACAGTCTGCATTATTATGAATTATTTGATTTCAGATAGCTGAAAAAATGTCACAGTTTGGCGCCGTTGACGTAAAACAATATGCACCGAAGCGCCTGTTAGTTGCAGTAGCAAATCACGGAAGGTTAGTACTCTGTACTCTATTAAACTCTCTTTTTTTTCTTATTTATAATAGTTTTTCCTGTGTTCTACATTACATATATAAATAACGGTCATTATTACACCAATTTTGAGTGTATGAGAAATAGGACGCAACTTTATGCATATATTGAAAAAGCGATCGCTGCCAACTGCGTCCGATTTCAAGATATGTATGAAAATAATATAATTCAGAACTGTTGAAAAGCGCGAGAAATTAAATCTGATAAAGGCCAGAAGTATCTTATATTCAATTTTATTCTTCCACATATCGAATAAATATGAATATTGAATACATAGTTGTACAAAGAAGGGAGGGAAATTTATAATAGTGTGAAGCTGCTTCGGTGCAAGGTGGCGGAACTATTTTGGATACTCTTCAAGGGCAGCCGCATATACTCACCAACGCATCGTACAAAATGTGATTTTAGCGTACCTTACTTACCCATTTTCATATAAAACAATTATATTACGGTGCAAACTCGCACGTTTATCTCTTTTCCACATGAATTAAAGATTGATCTCATTCGAGCATTCAGAATATAATTAAGAAAACGTTAATTTAAAAAATTAATTTTAATTCTCTGAATTGGCATAAAACAAAAAACACTTAACAGGCAACTTGAATTTCTTTAATTTTAATATTTCTGAAGAAATGATAACCATTAGTATTTGTAATAATTATTTTTATTTTAAAAAGTTACTGTGAGAGAGTCTGATGTAAAATATAATTAAAGAAACTTCGCGATCAAGAAAAGATGACTCAATATTTTCAATCTAAAGTATGCTGTATCTCAGCTGTGTCATTATATTTAAAATATTTATTCAAAGATTTTGCGACTAAGGGGATTGGCACGATGTTACTTATATCGAATTATTACAGCATTTCGTAACGGTGAATCGCCGCACACGTTCGGCCAGAGAGTTTATTTTTCCAGTCTGATTGTACGATCCATCGATCGACTGTGCGCGTCTGTCTAATTCGAATAGTCTGAAAACACAAACCGTCGAATATATCGCAAATTCAGTAAATCTGTTACAATCGCTTGTTCTACGAGGAGCATGTTGAGATCACGAGCGCATTAAATACCTTGCGATCGTTTTAACGCTGCAGGTGTTCGCGCGGCGCACCTTCGTGAGTTTCGTTTTTTGTTTTTTTAAATCAACGAACTAAAATAATATTTTGTACGCTGCCACTCACTGACCTATCGTCACGGCACCACGTTTGATAAATTGCGCGTTCTCTGTTATCAGTCTTGAAAGTATCGAAAATTTTTCTCCTTATCTTCAAAACGATTTGATAAGAGAGCACTTGAAATATTCACCTCGCGTGTTTCTGCACAGCAGATAATCCAGAAGACATCTTTCCTACACCGAAATTAAAAGACTAAATTATCCCATGGAATGTCGATAAACGATACCCCTTTTATGATAAAACTTTTCTTGAATATTCGTTAATGACAGATAATTGACTCGATGCCGTCATATTGTACGCGTAAGATTTTCTCCGTCATTGGCATCGTTCCCGTCTTTATGTCGCTTTTACCAACGAACTTTTGCGGATATATTTACAGACCGCTTATTAAAAGACCGCCACTGTCTACACCACCGTGTACATTATTATTAACGGTCTATTATTACACTTGATGTGCCACACGTGTGCAACTTTTGTCACGCGAAATTGGCTTAACGCGTTATTACGTTTATCTCGTCGAGCGGGGGACTATCGGAATTGTTGGACACGTTCTCATTTGCGACGCAACCGATTAAACGCAATTTCCTTAATCGTTTTACACAGCGCACGGGACATATTGATGCACTTCAAGCAAAACAAGGAGCTGTACGTGGCACCTTACAATCCGATACGGCATTCGCCCTCGGTTCAACTTGTCCTATGGTATGTATAAGAGTCGATAATTAATCAAAGTGTTCTACACTGTTCTACACAACGCATGATAATTTGGCATGAGTCCCGTTAACAAATCGTCTTTCGAGACCAGACGTATGAAACCAGACGTATACGTACCGGTCTGCTTAACTTATTTAAAGTAGCTTGTGCATTTCTGTTCATTGGCGATTTGCAGCATATCTAGACGAGATTATCAGCATTCGTTGCCTTATAATTTACATAAGTTAATTATTTCATGCTGTTGCAAAATATCTCAGAAACTTTTTTAACCTGCAAGTAACTTAATCTCTATTCGATAAAGCGTTCTTCCTACGTTTATTCTACGTACGATCTTCATGCATTATAAAGAGAGAGGAATTAAATTTATTTCAAAGTTAAATATATTTCACAGAAATAGCTTCAGCTTTTCTTCTGTATTGAGGAACTTGCACCGTCTCGTATCATAAAGTCAAAGTATTTTAAATGGGACGAAAATACTTGGAAGTCATTAGTCAACTAGTTAAAAATTATCTTTAGTAATTTGAAAAGACACTATAAAGCATAATTCTGCGATTTGAAAGGAAACTTGGAGATTTGTTTAAGCATCAAGATATTTAATGTAGAAGAGACTGGTTTGAAAAATCAAATATTGGTCGTTCGTAGCCGCGACAAAATGTTACAAAGTGATTCTGGGATATCTGATCCCTACGCATTACGACTTCGAAGCACCTCCCGGTGTCGCAATCGCGATTTCAGTCGACGGTCGCTGATGCATTAAGGCTGATCCGATCCCTATTAGTGGCGGAACGCCGTTGATCGCATTACGTCAAACAAATTAATGGCTCCCAATTGAGCCGTGTTTGCGTAGTCTCTAATTAGCGTCGGCATTGCCGTAGATGCAGAAGCCGCGCGGCTCGCGTTGCCAATTGTTGCGTCGGCATTAACGAACGACTTGGTCGATCGTTGCATTACCTAACGCTCGAGGGTGAAAGACTCGCCGTTCCTTATCGTTTTCCTGGCTATCCCATTTCTCGTACGATCGATATATCAATCCGCGCTCATCATTACTGCGTTCCAAGTGCAATGAAAATGCTATATTTAGGTCACCAAACCCGTCTCGTTTGCATTCGCACGCGTGTGCTATGTAATGAAATTCTTTTCTGAATTTAATATAAAGAATAAAGACTCGGTGCTCATCGATGATTTTCGTGATTTTTTTTTTAAACGCCTTTTATAATCGATAATGGCAATGCGAGTTTTCCTCGAATAAAACTTTCGTCGAACATTCTTGTTGACTTTCATCTTATTGACGAAAGAAAGAATACATGATTATATAGAAATTAAATCCTTTCACGGTGCTTTAATTACGGAATTGTTCGTGCAAATTAGAATATTTAAATTTAAATTTTATTTATTGATTTTTTTATTGTCAAGTGATATATGTTTATATAAGTTGCTGATTTTTTGTTAACTACAGGAGCAGTATAGTCGTTTCCGGCGGGATTTTCGCGTGGGTGATGCATCAGAAGTTACAGAGAAGTTCTTAAACAGACTGTAAATATCTTTAAGATATAGCAAAAAATCTAAAGTTTTTATACATTATAAAGAATGTATTACCCATCGAATACATTAAGTTTAAACAAAATATTAAGTTTTCAAAAAGATAAGATTTTAAATATATGACGTGAATGAGATACATTTTTACACACAAATAATAAAAAATTAAATATTGCAACTTGTGTAACTATTTTGCATGTCTTTTCTTACCCTCGATTTGCAGCCAGGATCTCTGATAACATCGACTCCAGGTTGGTGAACGGATTTATCATCGAGATTAAGATTGGCGACTCTGCGTGTAAAAAAGCTATTTGTGACGTAAACAACAAAGCTGCTTGGCGTTCTGTAAAAGACAGCGAGCATAGGAACGGTTGCGGGTCCAAGATGCAGAAACGATGAGCATTTTACGCTTCGCCTGTTGCCTGTTGCCATTCTGTTTAAATTTAAGATTCAGCTCGGCAGCAGAATCTTCGCGGGAGTTGTTATTATTATGACTCGTAGCGAGAGCTCGAGAATTCTAAGCCGGACGGAGCTTGAAGCTCGGGTTTTCGAGTCGAGCAGGAAGTGTGCTCCTCCGTCCTCGCTTGCCAAAGAGACAGTCTCTCTCGTTTTTCCTTTTTGAAAAAATCCAATTATTTCTGTCACGATCGCGAGCCGTCGATCCGTCCACACACGTCCATTCGTCAGGTTCTTTTTCCTTCGATATTCTTCTTTTCGTCACCGCCCAACCGTTCCGAATAATCATATGTTAGGATTCTTTCATGTGTGTTTTCCGCGATACTTTTTTTTTCAGTAACGCGCGGGAATTTATCTGCGAAAGAAAATGAGGTGAATTTCTGTGAAACTATACTTCGGTGTCCGGTATATGTTCCGAAAAAGTAAGACTGTTTTCTGCTATAATATTGCAAAATACACTTACCTTTAGGGAAAAAATTTTTTTCTTTCAATTTTATGCGCAATGTAAATCTTATATTTTTATTATATCTTTATTTGTATATCTTTATAGAAGGAATATAAAAAACCGTCCCTAAATATATTTCTTTCGAAGTATCCGTTGCCATATCTATATAGGTGTTGAAAATAAAGAATTCGCGAGTGAGGGCCGCCGATTACGCTACCGGATGATGCATCCTCCCGATCGAAGTAGTCCGCACTTTATCGTGCTCCTGAGGAAGAACCAGGGATATCGGCGCGTTACGCCGATATCCCCGCAAAAGTTTTCTCTGGCCGTTACCCAAGGCCAAAGCACTCGAAATAATGCGGCAGCAATTTGTGTAGGCGTGCGGCCGGACAGTCAGCTTGGTCGCACTGGTATCCGATGGCAGGTGGACTCCTCGAGAGACGGTCCCTCCCCTCGTTCTCATATCTCGCGTAGATGAGGCAAAGGTCGCCCGCGTGGGCTCGGGCCCAGGGTTATGGAATTGGGTTAATAAAACTGCGAAAATCGGAACATCTCGAAATTGATTGGATACTCGCGATGCAATCGAGCTCGATCTGATCTAGAAGTAAAATAAAAGCTGAAGATTAAGACTGCCTATCTTTTTCCGCAACGGACCGTGATCTGTTGTAAAATTTGACATTGCAAAAGAATTCACCGTTGTCACATTACATTTGTTACACTTTAAAGATATGGTGTTTTTACAGCCAATTTTTCTATAACTGAAAATTCGGTGTGTGAATACTGTTTTAACGGATCCTTGAGTTACAAATCTGTGCTTGAAGGAGAGCGAGACCTTACATAACAGACTAATTTCTAGTGCGATTAATTTAACAATTAACATTTATAGTTAATTATTAGATAATTATGTCTTTTTGCTGTCTTAATCTTATTTAACACGCTATTTTATAATTTAACGATCTAACGCGTCGAAAAAAATCACATTGACACATAAATCTCATGCGGTTCCACATGCGCAAATGCAATTCTGGCGAACGATCAACGTGTACAAATACAGAAAATATAACGTCGGCGTGGGCGGACGACATTTCTCAAACATATAATAAAAAACGGTATTGGATCACGACACACGTAAACACGTTTGGCAGCCGCATCTACACGCACGCCGGCTGTGAAATTGAAGTCCTCGGCGATCTCCTAAGAGGTTCTTCAACACACCGGAACATCTATCATACGATCATATGATCACCCATCATCGCATTGCAAGATTATTATATCATGTATGATGTGTAAGTTTTGTTTTATCGTCATTATATAATTTTCTACACCTTATGCACCATTAATCAATTTCAATATCACCTGTCATATTTCATATTTCTTTTAACGACAGACTGAATATTATTAAAATGGAATGTTTGAGTGATTGCTTTGATGATCGAGTTATCAACCTAAATTAATGATTAATATTTTTTTAAATCTCGGTTGAAAACATATATTTTATTGTAATGAATTTGTTTGCCATTGTGATTTGAGTGGTATCTATATATTGCAAAATTTTTCGTCCAAATGATTATTGAAGTATCTATAACATCGAGTATGTATACACAATGAAAAAAAATTGCAGAGTTTAAGAAAAAATTGACACCAAATTTGTCAAGTATTACGTGTGCGGCATGAAAGGGATGAATCAGGAATGCTTCGCATCAAAATGATTTATCTCAATGTATAACGTGCAGAACGGCGACGAATCATTAATTCGAAGTGGGACAAAGCCACGGGTAGGTATTAATGGAATTTCCCCGAAAATTGGCTGCCGACAATGTCGAGTCTACCAAAAGCAACGCGAGTCTGTCCTCTTCAAACACCCCTCGTCTCTCTACTTCCCTTCATCGTCACATGCATATTACGCGTAATCCTTTGTCTCCGTCTCTGGCTCTCCCCCCCCCCTCTCTCTCTGTCTCCCTCCCCCCTCTTCTTTTCTTTCCCTCTCTGCTCCTCGTTCTCTTTCTCCACGACGAGCTCGTTACCGCTCGCTTGCCGCCCGTAAAATCGTATCTCGTGACTGCCAGAAATATGCTCTGCGAACCCACCTATCCGTTCGCCTTCACCTATCGGTCCGGTGCCGCCGCGTTCCCAGGACGACGCGACGCGCGACGGAGGAATATCGCCCAGCGACCGTAAAGACGATTGAAAATACTCCGTCGCGAGCTTCTCTCGTCGGCGGATTTTGAAATCCTCACCTCGTCGCCGATGCAGCATCGCGCCGCCGCCTGGCATAGCTTAGCACCTGTCGCACCGTCGCCGTCGGCAGTGGAAATAGCCGTTGTACACAGACCGGAGAGCGATCGCGGACCCGCGGCCCGAGTAGTACGAATAAACGTGGGCGCCCGTTGACACGTACCCGCCGCTCGTCGTGATAATTAAAAGGAAAAAAGCCTGGCTTTTCGAATTACACTCTCTTCGCTCGTATTCTCTAAGCCACTTAGACAATCTAGAATTCGTGTCAGACTTTTTACTTACTATTAAATATGTACACCGTATGTATTTTGATATATATTTTTTTACGTACGTATATTCTGATTTTTCAGATACTTTTCATATTTACACGGCATATAAGACTGTAAACAGAATTCTATCCTGAATTCTGAATTATAGATCCAAGTGAGATATAGGAAATAAAGATATAAAAGGAAATATCTCTATTAAACATATAATTATATCAAAGATGTTAAGATGTGTCCGTCACACTTACGATTCTTTTATAAGTAAAGATCTATCCAAATAATACACTCTAATTCTTTTTAATTTAGTACAAATGTAGAACTACTAAAAATCATCTTCCTATTTTTGCCTATATAAGCTGCACCCCTTCAATTTTTTTCTCATCCATAAGTACAATAATAATGCATAAGAAACAAAATGTAATACAAGACATAGGAGCTATATTTTAGTTCGCTGATTACGAATATGAAATCAGATTTGAAAAATTATTTGTTTAAATAATTAAAAATTGAAAAAATTACGGTGATATATGCCGCTATAAGAGTTATTCGGATAAATAATTTTAAATATGGCGTCAAATGTGTAAAATAAATTGTTTTACATTATTCTAAACATTATTCGATAAACAGTCATTTTGTTTCTTATGCATTATCATTGTACTTACCTATTGAAGATAGAAGAGTGAAAATTGACAGGGTGTATTAACTATTAACTGCCCATAAAATCACTTACGGGCAAAAATGGAAAGATGGGCGAAATACTTTTCACAGTTCTACATTTGTGACTTTAAAACAAAGTCGGAGTTATATCACATATCACTTGGGTAGATTTACTTGTTAATATAACCAGACGATATTAGACAAAAAAATCATTGTCTATCTCGTTTTTTCTTGCTTGTATCACTCGAAATAGCTCGCGAAATAGTTATTACTTCGCACCTTAATTTTTAAATGCATTATTAATTGATCCCCAATATGTTTCATTAATTAAAAGTTCCAAACTCGGCTTCTTGCAGCCAACGTATTTCTTTTCTTTGTATATGTAATATAATTTTAAAAAATATAAGGAAAGTTGGATTAAAAAGACTTATTTAATATAATTCTGAAAGGTATTTTTTTTTTAATTTGATTAAAAAATCTGGAACGATTTTTATTTCATCGAAGACGTTAAGCAATTTTGCTACTCTTCTCTTGGTATCGTTCCAATATATGGTAGAGCCGAAAGCATATGTGCTATGTAGTAATTATTTAATAATAAAAGTTACCATGATATATATATGTTATTAACTGATTAGCGCGATAAATCTTCTGCTTTACATTATTACAAGTATTTTTAAAACATGAAAAAGGAAGAGTGAGAATTTCCAAAAATGTTTTTCAAACAAGACAACCAAATCAAGATAAACCGGCGCTTGTAATTCCCTTCATATATGAAAGCCAGCCATTTATATTTGCCGCTGTGTCCACGTATTTTCGAAAGAGACATTATATAATCCGCAGAGATCTACAGCGACGTCTGCTAGATTACTGTCTATCTTAATCCCGATGTGTTTAGAAAACTAAACGGTCGCAAGAACAGCGAGAACTCGAATTCTCAGCGGCACGCTGTGTTGAACGGTGTTGAACGGTGATGAAAAATCGGTTGGAAAGAAGTGAGATTAATCCCGTGCTAGTCAGATACACTGGGATTCTCGTGGACAATCCCAACAGTTTCTTGTTCCGAATCTCTCTCTCTCTCTCTCCTCTCTCTCTCTCTCTCTCTCTCTCTCTCTCTCTCTACGACTATTTCGGTCCATAAGCTGAATCGCGGAAATAGCCTAGCCTAGCCCCTGGCCTAGAGCGTAGGCTTGACCGGCCGTAATAGCGGCTTTCTCAAGGATCCTTCGGGACGTCATGCACGTTCTCATCGGGTGAATGTAGCGGGAGATTATTTTCTCGGATCCAAATAGGATTAGTATGACTCGTTTCTTTACTAGCAATCGTATATTACGCGGATGCCGATCCGTTGTAAACGTGATATATTTATCGCATGCCCGACCGACAAGGATCGTATTGTTCGCAGAAATAATCCCGCGTCTGCCACGCGAGTTCGTAAAATTATTAATACTTCGCACATTTATCTTGCTCAACCAGCGTTCTTTATCGGATAGAAAGCACTCTTTCCAACTGTTTTTGGAAATGACGGAGCGAAATATTCCACACATATAATATACATGCAGCATTACGTCGCGAGTAATCTGTAGCGAAATTAAAAAAATAAAGATATAAAAAAGAGCATTGTGCCTAGCTTAATAATTTAAATTCTATTTTACTAATGCCTTTTACTCATTCATTTTTTCAGAACCAGAATTTGTTTTTTGATTGAATAGAACTTAACAAAATACTTTAAACAAAGTACTTTAACAAAATTTTAATTGGATTATTGTCGAAATATTTAAAAATTATAAGAAGCGACAAACTGATAAATCCAAAGGGGTTTTATATGAAATTTTCTCTCAAGAAAAACCCATTCGACATTTATAAAAATAGCTAAAGAGACGCTATGTATTAGCTATACAAAGAAGTCAAAGTTGATTCTCGGCGCATATTTTTATCATCCCCAGTGTGTGCGTAATCGACAGCAGCCCTTGCCCTCATGTTGCATCTCGAAATATTCTTCCTATCATTGCATAATAATATTAATAATACGTCTTTCGCGTGCTCTTAAAGGAATGAACCTACTTTGCCCTTTCCACAGCTTGAGGTACCTTTGATAAACCAACGAAGCACGACACGTATATAGACTTTCCTTAGAGATATCTATATTTAATATTATACGATTAATATCCGATGATTAGCGTATCAAGAAGCGCAGCCTTGGAAAACGATCTTTTTCCACGCAAGAATTAATTAATTAATTTTTTAGTTAGTGATTTTTTGGCACGTGCGTACACAGAAATGAAAAAATTAAAATATATTCGAGATTCCTTAGAAAGTCGAGAACACTAAAAAAAGATCATAGAATTTGCACATTTGTCTGCAATCTCGAAGTGATATCTCCGTATCCTCAGACTTCGGTTTTACGAGTGATCTGTCTGTGACAGAGATCAGTGATAACGTCGCGACAATGACGTGGCCTCGCACTACTCGCTCTATCAGGGATCTTGGGAGTCCGATAACTCATGCCGGCGCATGGTCGCGCACACTCGCGTGAGCCCAGCGCCAAGTTCGACCCCGAACGTATCCTTGCGACTATTTTCGCGTTACGTATTTCGACATGATAGATGAGACTTTTCTGCGTTTCATCGACGTCGCGTCGGACCGCGCGGTACCTGCCAAAGAGTCCCCGGCAGTGGAGAACGACGAATAATTTAGGATCGCGGGCGATACCTGCCGCGCGCGCTCCTCGCAGTCGTTGGAATCTTTTTTCATGGAAAACTGTATATACGTACTTATTATAATTGTTTTTGTCCTGTAATATAAAAATGACTTAGTTTTTCGAGACTAATTACTCCGAACCTTGCTTTATATATTATTTTTATATTTTTGCATCTGACATCTGCAGCATTTTGGAAGTCCTAACGTTTCACAGTCGCTCGCATGCATGTTAAATTAAATATTTAACAGCTTAGAAAAGATCTTTCAGAATAATCTCAAGTTTTTTCACATTTTTGTCTACCTTGGATATATTTAGATTCAATTTACATACTAAGAGGTTACCTCACAAACTTATTTTTAAATAATATTAATTTTCCTGAAATATTTTTAAATTCTGATGACACTTTTTATGAACCCACGTTTACAAAAATTCATTAGAAGTTGCAATATTTTTGTTTACGATGATTTTATTAACTCTTGAGTAAAGATCACAAATTTAATATTTTATTTCAGCAATAAATAAATTTTAGGCCTTCTCCTTGACAATTCAGAGAGGCGTATAAGTTTACCTATTCGCTCACGACGTCATGCGTCACGCAACAACCGTGACGTTCATGAAGCTGTGACGTTGCCTTCCTCAAGATAGATAGAGACCGTTCTTAAAGTGCGACAGAATTTCTGGGATGTCAGCACGCACATCTCAGCCTTCGTTCATCCGCTACTTTTGTTCTTCTTAATGGCGCGGGCATTTTCGATGTTGAGAAAAAGAAAAATAACAGTGTATCTTTTCTTACAATTTAATTTAACATATAACATGCTTGTGAAACATTAGGATCCTCAAGGCACTATTAAATCCCTTTCAGGATTTTCTTTTCTGTGCTTCTTTGTTTTTTCAGAATACGTTAAAGGGATAACGTATAAGTTGCTGAATATATGCTACAAAGATTTTCTTCAAACTTTTTTTCTAATAGGCTCTTTTCTAGTGATATTCGTCCCGTTTTTCTAATCAAATAATGCAAAGAAATTGTCCCTAATGAAACCCATTCGATGCGCTTTCTTTATAATCTCAGTAAATGATGATGAAGAGCGTCTATTTTGTTGAATGTTCACTCGTTACCAGGACAAGGTTACATCTGTTATAACGGTTTACATGCAGTTTTGCAGGCGCGCATAGAGAAGATAAATACGTATGTCGCAGCCGTTATTTATATTAATGCGATTGTTCTCTGAAGGGCGAACCTTTGCTTTTATTATTAAATATTATTACATGCGGCTCTCATTAATTTGATTACTATAAAATACTAGATTTCATATATATACTTGTACAAAAATAAAACTCAGAGACATTGGCCAAGTATTCAATATAAGTATAGATAGAAATTCACATTTAATGTCTCGTTATACTTTGCTAATTGTAAGTGAAAATATAACTGTACTCGAATAGAAAATTGTAATAAGCATTAATGTATATCAGATTGAGCCATTTTATGCGTTTCAGGGCTAAATTGGCAAAAAATAACTTTTTGTTGTTAAATATAACTTTTTAATATTATTTTTATTTGATGTTATGTATTATAAAAAAAACTCGCGGATTACGTATTAAATTATTCACTTTTCTCGATCGTATATTCCACACAAAAGACCTTCTCTTCAAAGAACGTATATAAAATTTACGCTTTCTTAAAATAAACAGACGTATCTTACGAGATAATTTGACTTTCCGATATAGATTTATATAGAACGTGTTACATAAAATCGCCTCTCTCAATACTCTGGGAAATATACGCTGAAGATATCTCGCGAAGAGAAGAAAATGCGGATTTGCATCGAAAATGTGGCGACATAAACAAACGCGCGTCTCTTATTTTTAACTACTCTCCTCTTCGTCGTCTACAAAGACCAAATTAAAACAACCTAAGTGACGTGCGTTTCCTGGCCAGTGCCCCGTTCTTAGGGACACATTTGCCGCTGACAAGCTATCCCGTATTTTAGAGGAGGACAGCAGCCACGATTTGCGCAGCCCGATAAAGTGGGAAGTAATATGGCCGCGTCGACTCGAGCTAGTATAAATCGATCCATTTCGGGTAATGATTACATCACTCATACCGAATAGTGCCGAAATTGCATTCGACTGTCGCTGGGCCAAGTGCATCGGCACTACAATGACAAGGTGGGGGACCGAATGGCTATTCCTCAGTTGAAAACCGCGATCACGCTCGCATAGAACGGGACACGCGTCTGCCATCGGCATCATTATCGCTTTTGACGATTTCGACTGATGCCGCGACTCGTAAATCACTCGAAAAGTTTATCCAAGCTCTTTTTATTTATTTATTTTCCGTTCGATAGCTATGCAGAATAAATGAATTTCAGTAAATGGAAAGAAAATCTGAACTTTTTAAAAAATATGAAATAAATTGTTAAAGTACCATATTTCCGGAAAAATATTAGAAAAGTACCCAAGTAGCAATGTGACGTTAAAAGATGACATAGTGACGTCTAATAGACCAAAATAGTCACCATGTCACCTTTCAACGTCACTCTGCTATTTGAATTAAGTAACACGAAAAAAGAATATAAAGTTTGTTTGATAGATAATGGTACCAGTTGACAGATGCAATCGTGCTTACACTAAAGGAAGATCACGCGGACAAATTCCGGCTTAACAAATCAAGCCGCAGCGGAGTGGAGTCAATATATCGCGCGCAGTACGACGGGACGGCACGAGCTATCCCAGAATAAGCGTGAAACTCGCTCCGACGGCGACCGCGGTGAGCGAATCCATCGGGGAAATCGCCGGTGACAGATCACGAGTATTATGCCACCCGAGATGCACTCCGCGATTGGGCGACGGCAGCGATGCATCGGCGGCGCGGGATAGATCGACGGCCATGTAGATGTCGGACTATATTTGGGACGTTGAGCCACGGCTACTTTACTGGCCCAGTTGGCCGTTGATCGGACCCCCGGACCCCCTCTGGCCGGCCGATTATTTTTAGTTTAGGTCGCTAGCCGCGCGCGGCTAAAACCGCCAGTGTGCAGCATCGCGCAAATTGCACACGCATGCAGGCTGCATGCAGGCAGGTACCGACAAGCGTCGGCACGAATCGCAGCTAGGCGGCCGTGTTTATAATTAGCCCCAATGTTACTCGTTCAAGATTTTACATAAGTAGGACCGATCCGAGTTAACCCTGAAAGAGGCGTGCGCGTCATATTCGGCGGCCGGAGTCGATCTCTTCCTCGATCGATCGGGGGACCATCCGTCGCCGTCCGAGGCGACGGATCCAGGCCGAACGAGCAAGCGCGAATAAACACACGAGTGAACAACTTCCTTCCTTCAACGAGTCCGCTAATACTCGCGGCACTGTTCGCACACTCGTTGAAACAAAACTTCGTTTATTCGCGTTTGTTCGCGCCCGTTTGCCTGGTCTAGACCTGGTTTGGCGCTAACAAGCAGAAAAGATGGGTACTTGAGAGTTACAGTGGAAATAGGAATACGAAGTTGTAACATCGGCAATATAAACATATTTTACGCCTGAACAAAAAGAAAAAATGTATTATACTTGATCATCTTATTAATTATACATGTACAGAGGTACAGAGGTTAATTGAATGTTTATTTGTATTTATGCACAGAGATTGAAGAGTTTAGTTTAATATGTCAGGTAGGACCGCATAACGTATAGCTTAAATAACAATTTTATGCTAAAAATGTACTTATAATCTCTCTCGTCATAATCTGTCATCATTTATTACCATTATAATATTTTCGTCCATGTATCATTATTAAATATATCGTTATCGTATAGTTAAAAAATGATGATGAATTTCCAGCTATATTAGATCGATGGTGAGAAATTTAAGACAGATTACATAATTTCATTCCGCGATCACGATTGCAATTATTAGTCCGATTATTTTGATGATAACAATCTTCTAATATCATTGTTAATAATATTAAATCTATAATTGACCTGATATTAATTGAGAATGTAAATTTAGATTATAATCGACCCATCTAATCTGCAAGATTAATAATATAATAATCCACGCCATGGGGAATTAATTATAATCAATTGCAATTAAGTGCTTCCGATGCCGGTTCGGGAGATGCGCATTCGCTGCACCGCTCATTTCGTCGTTCATTCATGCCGCGCACGCAAGAAATCATCGACGTCATGTACGCGATGACGGATTACATCACCATCGGCGTCTGTGCATTGCGCGGGGCATGCATTCTTGATTCGGGCCTGTCGCTTAGTATAGGCCGTGCGAGCTTGACAGACACGGCTCTGACCGTGGAGACTTCCTAACCGGAAGGAATGTCATGTACGTCGCGAGGCAAAGACCCGTGATGAATCATATAAATAATAAATAAATCAGTACTTCGCACCGATGTCTGTCACTTTCGTTTGTCGTGCGAACCAAAATGTTATTCTCAACTTGCGCTAAAATGTTTTTAAATTTAAACGAGTGGCTTCTATCTCGAAGAAGTTACTGTAAGTTTATGCAACGTTTTAAAGACTTTTAAAAGATTAATAAAACACTGGATAAATTGTTATTAATATAAAATTAAGCCGCTACAATCAACGCGTTGGATATTACCCGTTGAATTAGTTTGTCTAATAAATTAAACGTACGTTATACGTGACAGAAGATCGTAGATACTTGTGGAAACTGACCACGTTAATTCATGGCCGTAACAAGGAAAATTTAATATTTGATCGCAGTCTTGTCCGATATTAATTTCACGCGGATCAGAGAGGCGCATACAAATTACAAAGATATAGAGAGAAATGGAAACCATTATATAAAGTGTATACTTATCGCGTAGCTTCTCAGTCACAGATTTTATTTACAGTAAATTTAAATCGATTTAAGGAATCCAGATTCCTTAAATATTTTCTTGGATAAAAATTCAATATGCAACCGCGAATTTTCGCTTCTTGACATTAGACTCATAAAGATCGCATTAATGAAAGAGTTTGTAGAAGACAAGATGTCGCGTATATATCATGGACATATATTTGATGAGAAAGAATCATTAGAGGGCTATTAGAACATGTGAGCGAGAGGAAGCGTATTTATGCGTAATGTCTGAGTAGTTTAGCAGCGAAAGCAATCGCTCGGCAAAAGAAAGAGCGAAAACGGATGCGGCTCCAGTCACCCATACGCTCGATGCTCTTCTCGCTCATATGCCCACAGTAAACGTATTTATGGAGCAGTACTGCTCACGATGTGAGTATGTTGAGAGAGCACTGGCAAAGATACAGAAAGACATAAACTCGTAGCCGAAGTGAAATGAACAAACGGGAGTTCATTTAACTTACAATTAGATTGGATTTCAAGTATTTTTGGGTGCTAATTCTTTTTTATATTACATTTTAAATAATTTCTCGCTATCATAACATCATATCATGCATGGTTATTATGAAATCTTTAGAGGAATAGTAAAACAACGTAAATTTTTAGCGCGCGTTAACCGAATGCTCTATAAATCATTGACTTTAAATTGTTCATCATTTAAAAACTGCTGCTCGGACATAATTTTGCTAAAGTTGCTTTTTCTAGCATAAAGAATCAAATTGTGCATTCGTATGCGCAAAATCCTATATACATTTCTCAGAAATAAATATTAATCTTGGAAATAAATAGATATTAAAGAAAGAAAGAGTCTCTGAAGTTCTTTTTGAAAATGGCATTATTTGTATAACTGTTATTTTTTATTGTATTCAGATTGAAATCCTTTGTTAGAATGTGTCATGCTTCTTTACTCCAGTTGATCCCCAGAATTTACGCAAATGCGTGAATTTTTTAATCTTTAAATTAACAGGGCTGGTGCTATCCCCTTTCAAGCTGTCGCGGCAGCAATTTCCGGATGGTAATGATATCGTTAGACATTGAAGGCGCCTTCAGCAGCAATAGAGCTCTTCTGACCAGCGATAGGGGAAAGACGTGAATTGCTCTTTGATAATATCTCGTAAATTTCGACGAATGCGATCTTACTGACGATGATTTATTATTATTATTCCAACGATCTTTCTTCAGAAACATCTCTGACGAAATATGAAAATACACGGATCGTTTAGCATTCATCCTTCGTGCAACGAAACATAGCGTTTGATGTTTTAAGGGGGATTGGGACGTTGATGCCCACAATTAACAAAGTTCTTTTAAAAAGTAGCGTCAAAATTGAATCTCTCGTCTGATTAAATCTTTATTAAGACATCCTCTCTTTTTAGAAATTTTATAATTATTTGAATATTGCTATCTATTAAAAATTAAAATGTCACTAGAAACAATTTGCTCAGAAAATATCGAAACCACATTTTTCGAAAGAAGATACTTTCTCATTACAGTAGTAATTTAAATATTTTTGTATAACATTCATTTCCCTCTTTCTACAATCAATTTATTTTAGTTCCATGATTTTACTTTCAATGATATTTTCACCGATAACATTAAAGCCGATATGCTCGATTCTTGTCTGAATTGATATCAGTTCAATGTAACACAAAACACAGATACATACATTTCGCGAATAAAGCAATCGAGTGGTAATTATTCATGCATATATATCGAATCGATGGAAACATTGGAGACATATATGATAAAGATGAACGGCAGGCAATTCATTAGTCTGTCAGTATTTGAACTCGTTTTAGAATACGTTGTGATCGATCGCCTGTTTGTCTGGCAGGTGGCTTCATCACGACTGTTTAGCACTTCATTTATAAAAATCGTTTATAAATAAATACGATTCTCTGTGCCGTCATCGACGCGTGCTCCGTAATACTTCTCGGTTCTCTTTTTCTCTTTCCTCTCTCTTTCCCTTTCCTTCATACATGTATACGTATATATATTTAGATTAACTCCTCTCAAATTCGCGTTAGCGGCGAATAAAGCTCGCCGAAAACACATGTTCGAGCTGATAAACTATTATTATAAAAGTTTTCGACCATATTGTCGCTATAAAAAACGACATAGTTTTCTGGTCTAGAGCATCGAGAAATACAGCAAGCGATATTTACAGCTGTATAAAAAGAAAAGCTCTTCACTATTCTTCCGCGCTCTTTTCGTATGCAGAATGTGACATGTATACGGGAGGTTACTAAACTTGGTGATTTATAGATTTTTCAAGCAGATGACGCTTGAATTTGTGAGTTTTTACAGCGAAAATTCCGCCGGAAGGCGAATTCCTTGCAGTCGATCAGAAAGGTATTTCTAAATTAATCTACGAGCTTTTCTATTTTTATCCGTTAACTCATTCGGGATAGCCGTCCGTGCTGCACTTGTATGACGTACCAGTCTCTTCCGGGTTGGTGAATCTATACCCGCGCGAATGGCCGAAGACACGTCGGGCATGGAGAAACGTTTCTAGCGCTAATGATGCTCCAAAACATCGCTATACCGCGGGCCGGTTTTACGTAAGAGTTTGAGTTTTGGCTAAGAATAACGCCTGCTTTTGAGCCGCCGGTCAGAGTAAGCGACGAAGTAACGACGTCTATTTTCGTACGCTATAATGAGAGAATGCTGATAGCGCGGATGTTTCATGGGGACGGCCGTCTAACTGGTTCCGACAGCTCGGTCTTTCGACAGGCCGCCGGCCGCGGCCGGGGCGGTGATCGTGCGGCGTGTTACGGATTCAAGGACCGCTATCCGTCAGTTTATGGCGCATACGTCTGTTTTCGTTGTGCGATGAACGCATATGTTTACTTATTTTTAATAGATGCTCGCACATCTCAGAATGCATTACAGTCGATGAGGATGCATTTCTTGCTCGGAGCAATCCATTTTTACATCGCAGACCGAAAAAGGTGTGGAGAAAGCATCTCGTTTACTTATGACACAGTAATATGAGATTTCAAAGTACTCCGATGAATTAAAAGTTTCTTTTAATTTGAATATACTGATAAGACAGCGACATCCCCGACATTATCGATCAATAAAGATAGAGTCACTGATCGAAAAGTTTAACGAAAAAGTGGTGGGTAACTGATAGGCGAGAATTATTCGTTAAATATGTATATTTAATGCCGTTGTGAATTAGGATGTAAATTAGGAAAAATAATATTTTTTATGCAGAGCGAAAATTGTAAATTGTAACTAATACATACCGATTGTACAATCCAATATTGAGAAAACAGACTTGTCTCTGCAAGTATTTTGAAAAGACTGTTACCGAAACGTAATCGCCAACACCGCACGTCCATTGATGTATTTAAAACAAACGTATTCGAGGCACTAACTTTCGCGATAAAGCGTATATGGCACCGACATGTTTATCCAGCGTGCAGAACTGCCCGTTGCTTCATCTTTGAAGTATATTGCGATGAAGAGATCTTCTCAGAAAGCATCCGCCTTTATGACACACTTTTTCGCACTTATCTCCCGTTGTCCCGAGCGAGATCTATTCTCATCTCCTTGTTTCGCAACGAAAGGTTTTCGACGAGTTCGCACATGTCAATCTGTTATTAAT